>NC_091953.1:10797018-10799518 GCF_031021105.1 Erythrolamprus reginae | reverse complement strand
ACTCTAGTGCACTTGTACTCGCCCCTTACTGACCTCTTAGGAATCTGGATAGGTCAACCGTAGATAATCTAAGCGTAAAGTGTTGGGGGTTTGGGGATGACACTATGGAGTCCGGTAATGAGTTCCACGCTTCGACAACTCGGTTACTGAAGTCATATTTTTTACAGTCAAGTTTGGAGCGGTTAATATTAAGTTTAAATCTGTTGTGTGCTCTTGTGTTGTTGTGGTTGAAGCTGAAGTAGTTGCCGACAGGCAGGACGTTGCAGCATATGATCTTGTGGGCAAAACAACAGCAGCAGCAACAACAACAACAACAACAACAACAACAACAACAACAACAATAATAATAATAATAATAATAAGCCTGCACAAGATTTTGCTGCTTTTTAGCTGTTTTTTGCTGAGTGGTGGTAAAACAAATGCCCCAAATTGGCAAAATCTCATGCGGGCGAGTGTCCTCACGTGATATTTGGCTTCCTGTGCATGCGCAGAAGCCAAATCTTGTGTGGGTCAATGCGCCCACCTGCCAGTCACCCAGAACTGCACGCACAGATCCATTTTCACTACTGGTGCAATGGCGCCAGGCACACCAGTAGGAACCTTTATGTATGGTATGTTGAGTTGTGTGATGGTTCTTAATAAGGGTTTCTTAATTGTTCTGTTTTTAACATTGAATTTGTAGACTGTATTGTATTGTTTGCTGGGAGCCGCTCTGAGTCCCCGGCTAGGGGCAGCATACAAATCTAATAATAATAATAATAATAATAATAATAATAATAATAATAGTAATAATAATAATAATAATAATAACAACAACAACAACAACAACAACAACCCAATACTGGTGTTTTCCCCCAAAATAAGACCCTGTCGTATATTTGTTTTGGTCACCAAAAAAAGGCACTAGGTCTTATTTTGGGGGGGATGCCATTCACTGAGTCACCTTACTTGCATATGTCGCCCCTGACCTCCTTTTTGCTGTCAGAGGCCTTCAGGAACTTCTTCAGCTTCAAATAGTTGCAACCAGACCTCCCACACTCCAGCGCATTTATTCTACAGCCAGCCCAGTTTATCTGAAGGTCTCTGTAGCTGATAACAGAGCTTTGGATCAATCTGGAGCTCTGTTATCAGCTACAGAGACCTTTCCTAAAGACATTTCCTGAAGGCCTCTGTAGCTGATAACACAGCTCTGGATCAATCTGGAGTTGGTCATGGTGAGTTGGCCATGGTAAGTTGGTTGTGATGAGTTGGTTGTGGTGAGTTGGCCATGGCGAGTTTGCCGTGGAAAGTTGGTTGTGGCTAGTTGGCTGTGGTGAATTGGTCATGGCAAATTGGCCATGGCAACTTGGTCATGGTGAGTTGGCCGTGGTAAGTTGGTTGTGGAGTTGGTTGTGATGAGGTGGCTGTAATGAGTTGGCCGTAGTGAGTTGGCCATGGTGAATTGGCTGTGGCTAGTTGGCCGTGGTAAATTGGCCATGGCAAGTTGGCCGTGGCAAACTGGGCATGGTAAGTTGGTTGCGATGAATTGGCTGTCATGAGTTGCCCATGGTAAGTTGGTTGTGGAGTTGATTGTGATGAATTGGCTGTGATGCATTGGTCATGGGAAGTTGGCCATGGTGAGTTGGCTATGGTGAGTTGGCCGTGGTGAGTTGACCATTGCTAATTGGCCATGGCGAGTTGGTCATGACAGGTTGGTCATGGCGAGTTGGCCGCGATAAGTTGGTTATGATGAGTTGGCTGTGATGAGTTAGCCATAATGAATTGGCGGTGGTGAGTTGGCCATGACAAATTGGCCATAGTGAGTTGGCCGTGGTGAGTTGGTTGTGGTGAGTTGTCTATGACAAGTCTATGATAGCTCAGCTGGTAGAGCGGAGGACTATAGGTGAATTGCACGTGGTCATCCTTAGGTCGCTGGTTCGATTCTGGCTCGAAGGAGGTGTTTTTAAGGGGCGAGTACAAGTGCACTAGAGTGCCTTCCATCCCCTGTCCTATTGCTCTCCTATATCTCCTATACCTTTCTTCTATTCCTATATCTCTTCTTCTATTCTTTCATTGATATGTTCTATTACTATACCTTCTTTTCTATTATTTCTTAGATATATTTTACTATGAGTATCTCCTCTATAACCTTCATCCTGTATTTTACTATGTGTATATAGATATATACCCACTAAAACCCTCATTGTGTATTGGACAAAATAAATAAAAAATAAATAAAGTTGGCCTTGGTAAATTGACTATGATGAGTTGGCCATGATGAGTTGGCTACAGCAAGTTTGCCGAAGCAAGTAGGCTGTGGCAAGTTGTCCCATTCCCTCCCGAAGCCTTCAAAAAAGGTCGCGCATGAACAGGTCATGCTTTCTACAATTTTTGGAGGCTGCAGAGGCCAAGGTAGAGCAATCTATGAAACTGATTCAAGAATTAAGGTGTCTAGGAGATGCCCCAGTTGTTTTGGCATTGCATCCAAGGTGCCTGTTATTATGGGTACTATTTTTTATTA
>NC_091953.1:10789518-10794518 GCF_031021105.1 Erythrolamprus reginae | reverse complement strand
AGCTGGGTTTGGGTGTGGTTCTCCTCAGCAGGGTTTAAAAGGCAGGCCAGCCCTTGAAGCCATGTGGAGAGTTATCAAGTGGAAGTTCTGTGACCCTGCTTTGTTTCTCGGCGTCTCTGATCTTGGCTTGTGGCCTAGAAGACTGGAAGTCTTGGGGGAGGCGTATGTTTGTTATCTCCAGCGTTGTTTTTGACAGCACGAATCCTGTTTTACTTCATGGCCTTCGTGAAACATCTTTGAAGTTTCAACGTGTTCCTGTTTGTAAGGACATTTTCTGTTACCTGTGTTTGCTTTGAATTCTATAAACTGCCTTTGCTTTTTACCAGTGTGTCTGGATTCTCTTTTTGGGTTGGTGTTTGCTTCTGGAGGGACCCAGACAGAACACTATCTATCTATCTATCTATCTATCTATCTATCTATCTATCTATCTATCTATCTATCTATCTATCTATCTATCTATCTATCTATCTATCTAATCCAATGCACAATAATACACAATGAAGGTTATAGAGGAGATACTCAAGTAAAATATATTAGAATAGAAGTGAAAATATAGGAATAAAATATATCAATAAGAGAATAGAAGAAAAGATATAGGGATAGTAGATACGATATAGGAGATATAGGAGAGACAATAGGACAGGGGACAGGAGACACACTGGTGCCCTTATGCACGCCCCTTACTGACCTCTTAGGAATCTGGAGAGGTCAACCATGGATGGTCTAAGGTAAAATGTTGGGGGTTAGGAGAAGATACTACGGAGTCCAGTAATGAGTTCCACACTTCGACAACTCGATTTGACAAATAAATAAATAAAATACGTTTATGACAGGCATTTATGGAGATGCAAACTTTGTTCTGCACTTCTGAAAAGATTTGGTACTCTGGTTTAAATGCAGCAGAAATTGCCAGGTTGACTTAACCAATGACAGCATGGATACTGTCATATAGAAACGTTTTCTCTGGTGACGTTACATCCAAATTTGTAAACAGAAGACCTGCGCTTGTTGCCGACCCAAGAAGCCTTTTATGCCAGCTATCACCTGTACTATACTCCTGTCAGAATAATGGTGATAAATGGACTGCCACAGCTGTTAAAGGCAACACTTCGTAGTGATGTGGATGGTAAAGTACTTCTCTTTTTGCTGGGCCTATCAGGTTGCTGCTGTAGGCTCCCTTATTCGGCTGAAGCATTTTTTTTGGGGGGGGGGAATCCAAACTATTTTCTTTTTTAAAACAAAAAACAAAACCTGTTACTCCAGAGCAGTGTTTCCCAACCTCGGCAACTTGAAGATATTTGGACTTCAACTCCCAGAATTCTGAGAGTTGAAGTCCAAATATCTTCAAGTTGCCAAGGTTGGGAAACACTGCTCCAGAGTACTCACTTTAAAGTTGCTTTCTCTCTCTCTCTCTCTTTGTCTACCCTTCTCGTTCTCTCTCTCTATCACCTCTCCATCTCTATGTCTCTCTATCATCCATGCCCCCACATCTGTCTGTCTGTCCGTCCGTCCGTCCGCCCACCCACCAATCCTAGGTTTAGAAAGCTTAGAACTACATCGCCTTAAACACGACCTAAGCATAGCCCATAAAATCGTATGCTACTATGTCCTTTCTGTCAGCTTCAACCACAACAAATACAAACTTAAAGTAAACCGCTCTAAACTCGATTGCCATGCTCCTGAGATTTTGCCAATTTTCGCTGACTTTTTGTTTATGCATATGTGCGGAAATAACAGCAAAAATCACTGAAATTGCACAAGATTTCACTTCAAGCACATGTACAGAAGTGAAATGTCACAGCGGGGGCATGTACGTGTGGGTCATGGGCCGTGTGCCCATGCCGGCTCCAGGAAGCACCGAGGAGGGATACCGGTAGGTGCTGGCAACGGTAGCCCTTCAGAGGCCGCTACCAGTTTGAACAAACCAGGAGGAATCCATTCTTGGCTTGTGGGAAAGGCGTCGGTTGTGTGATATACAGTGGTACCTCTACTTACGAACTTAATTTGTTCCGTGACCAAGTTCTTAAGTAGAAAAGTTTGCAAGAAGAAGCAATTTTTCCCATAGGAATCAATATAAAAGCAGTGTGATTGGGGAAACCACAGGGAGGGTGGAGGCCCTGTTTCCTCCCAGGAGATTCCTAGAGAGGCCCTACGGAGGCTTCTCCCTGCCATTTCCAGTTCCAGTTTCCTCCCATGAGATTCCTAGAGAGGCCCCACAGAGGCTTCTCCCTGCCTTTTCCAGTTCCAGTTTCCTCCCAGGAGATTCCTAGAGAGGCCCTACGGAGGCTTCTCCCTGCCCTTTCCAGTTCCAGTTTCCTCCCAGGAGAGTCCTAGAGAGGCCCTACAGAGGCTTCTCCCTGCCTTTTCCAATTCCAGTTTCCTCCCAGGATAGTCCTAGAGAGGCCCTACGGAGGCTTTTCCGGCCCTGTTTCCTCCCAGGAGATTCCTAGAGAGGCCCTACGGAGACTTCTCCCGGCCTTTTCGAGTTCCAGTTCCGGAGGCTGGGGTTTGTAAGTGGAAAATGGTTCTTGGGAAGAGGCAAAAAAATCTTGAACACCCGGTTCTTATCTAGAAAAGTTTGTAAGTAGAGGTGTTCTTAGGTAGAGGTACCACTGTGCTCAGTTCTGATTTTTAACAGAGGGGAACACTACTGTCACTGTGTCCTAGATTCAAGAATGGACAAACGTTGTCTGGGTTACTGCCGTAATAAATCTTTCAAGCTAATCTAGTAGCGATAAAGTTCATAGCACAAAAACAAGCCAAGTCCATGTTTAGAGTGCAAAAACGGGCACACTGGGAGAATAGGGTACAAAAGAGGGAATGAATTGGGAAATCAGGAGTTGAGCCAAAGTCAAATGTCAGTGATGTTTTCGTAGCTAAACATTGAGGCCTTCAAGGACTGATGTTCCATCCTTTTCTCTATGTAGGTTGCTCACCAAGTACCAAAAGTTTCTGACCTCGCTTGACCACAGATTAGGGTCACAGTTTTTTCCTACAACAAAGAACATTGCTTCATTTGCCCTCCAAGAACCTCTTTTGGCTTTTGTGTGTCTGGTGATTTTACAGATTAGCAATAGCAATAGCATTTAGACTTATATCAACGACTTGGATGAGGGAATAGAAGGGCAACTGATCAAATTCGCAGACGACACCAAGCTGGCGGGGGTAGCCAATGCCCTAGAAGACAGGCTCAAATTACAGAAAGACCTAGACAGATTAACACAGTAGGCCCATACCAACAAAATGATGTTTAACATCGACAAGAGCAAAGTCCTTCACCTAGGCAGAAAAAACCCTGGACACACATACAACCTGGGAGAAACCCCTCTTAGCAGTAGCGACTGCGAAAGAGACCTCGGAGTCTTGGTGGACAATCAACTAAACATGAGCCAACAATGTGCAGCAGCAGCTTAAAAAGCCAACACAATCCTAAGCTGCATCAACAGGGGAAAAAACGCCAAGACCAGGGAAGTCTTAATACCACTCTACTACGCCCTGGTCCGACCACACCTGGAGTACTGTATTCAGTTCTGGTCACCACACTTCAAAGAGACATTGAAACTCTGGAGAAGGTGCAAACAAGAGCAACCAAGATGATTAAGGGATTGGAAACCAAGACTTACAAAGAGAGACTGAGGGAACTGGGCATGGATAGCCTAGAGAAAAGGAGGGCCAGAGCGGACGTGATAGCAGTCTACAAGTATACGAGGGGATGTCACAGAGAGGAGGGGATCACTTTATTCTCCAGGACACCGGAGGGCCGGCCGAGGAACAACGGCTGGAAGCTGACCAAGGAGAGATTCAACCTGGAAATAAGGAAGAACTTCCTGATGGTCAGAACGATTAACCAATGGAACAACCTACCAGCGGACGTTGTGAACTCCAACACTCTGGACATTTTAAAGAGGAAATTGGACTGCCATTTGGCTGGGATGCTATAGGGTTCCTGCTTAGGCAGGGTTTGGACTTGATGACCCGCATGGTCCCTTCCAACTCTAACAATAAACAAACAAACAAACAAACAAATAAAATAAAAAATAAATAAATAAATAAATATACAAACAAACAAACTCTTGGCAGAGGGCAGAGTTTGCCTGCAA
This sequence comes from Erythrolamprus reginae, assembly GCF_031021105.1. NCBI lineage: Eukaryota > Metazoa > Chordata > Lepidosauria > Squamata > Dipsadidae > Erythrolamprus > Erythrolamprus reginae. The sequence goes on along the minus strand of NC_091953.1, from coordinate 10,790,418 downwards.
TACCACATTCCAACCACTGCACCACCACAGCCCCTCTAACAGTTATGCTGATAGTTTCTTCGGTCTGCCTACAGATGAACAGCAATAAAAGCACTACTACTAAGTAACCCCTTGCTCATTCTTGACTACTGGAGCCTGACTGAATGGCAAATACAGTGGTACCTCTACTTATGAACTGAATTCATTCCATGACCAGGTTCTTAAGTAGAAAAGTTTGTAAGAAGAAGCAATTTTTCCCATAGGAATCAATGTAAAAGCAAATAATACATGCAATTGGGGAAACGGGGAGGGTGTGTTCTGGTTTCTGGTAGAACTTTAGTTATTACAAATAACTCTTACTAAATGCAGTATTTCATAAACAAAGAAACTCCATCTTTATTTCTCTTCCTTTCCGTATTCAAAATACAGTTCATACTAGAACATTCCTCTCAGCCCGTTATCCCTCTTAGTTGCATTCCTCATACATTCCTCCCAGCCTTCTCCGTTTAACAAGATTTATGTACTCACAGCATGATTCAAAAACAGCAGAAATGACTGTAAAATTACACAGAATGCATTTGCTTGCTTGGGAGCTGAATGGAAACCTTTCATTTTTGCCCTACAACATTGAAACTCCACCCTTCTTCCCCACTGACCCCCTGACATACCAAATACATCACTCCAGTATTTAACCCATTCCTCCCCTTAATATCTTCTTCCAAACATATGTTCTTTACATTTTTGTACCCTTCTGAATTTAGGATTGACCCAGCGAATGTCTGATTCTTCCTCGCTAGATTCTGGGCTCATAGCCACATCCTGTGGCTGGCCTCCCACCTGTTCTACTACCTGTAACCCCAGGCCCACCACTAATTCATAAACACTATCTGTATCAGAGTCCTCAATTTCTTCATCATCCTC
>NC_091953.1:10687018-10784518 GCF_031021105.1 Erythrolamprus reginae | reverse complement strand
GCCTTACCTCCCTCTCTCTCACTTTCTCCCTTCCCTCCCTTCTTCCTTCCTTCCCTCTCCCTCTCTCTCACTTTATCCCCTCCCTCCTTCCCTCCCTCTCTCTTCCTTTCTCCCTGCCCTCCCTTCTTCTTTCCCTCCCTCTCTCTCTCCCTCTCTCTTTCCTTTCTCACTTCCCTCCTTCCTTCCCTCCCTCTCTCTCACTTTCTCCCTTCCCTTCTTCCTTCCTTCCCTCTCTCTCTCCCTCTCTCTTTCCTTTCTCCCTTCCCTCCTTCCTTCCCTCCCTCTCTCTCACTTTCTCCCTTCCTTCCCTCCCTTCTTCCTTCCCTCCCTCTCCCTCTCCCTCTCTCTTTCCTTTCTCCCTTCCCTCCTTCCTTCCCTCCCTCTCCCTCTCTCTTTCCTTTCTTCTTCCTTCTTTCTCTCTCCTTCTCTCTCCCTCTCTCTTTCCTTTCTCCCTTCCCTCCTTCCTTCCCTCGGTCTCTCTCACTTTCTCCCTTCACTCCCTTCTTCCTTCCCTCCCTCTCCCCCTCTCTTTCTTTTCTCCCTTCCCTCCTTCTCTCCCTCTCTTTCACTTTCTCCCTTCCCTCCCTTCCTCCTTCCCTCCCTCTCCCCCTCTCTTTCTTTTCTCCCTTCCCTCCTTCTCTCCCTCTCTCTCCCTTTTTCCCTACCTTCATTCGCTCCTTCCCTTTCTCCTTCTTCTATTCCCTCCCTCTCTCCCTTTCTCCTTTCTTCCCTTCCTTCCTCTCCATCTCCCCTCCCTCCTACAGCTACTATCCATCTCAAAAATGTTTTCAAGAGGGACACGCCACCCAGGGGTGATTCCCATTGCCTCCACTAGCGGTGCTCTATGCGCGCAGCTTCGCTTCCCCTGCATATGTGTATACACATGTCCCAGTCAGGGGTAGGCAGCAGACAGGATGGCATGGAATGCAGTTCCGCTGGTGGAAATGAAGATGTGTGCGCAGCTCCAGCTGATCAGTGGCTGTCACTTCCTGGATTACTGGTCTCAGCTCAGCTCTCCTTTTCCCCCCTGCTGCTGCTGCTGCTGCTGCATTTGCGCTCCTTGCTTTTTTCCTCTTTCCTTCTTCCTGGCTTCGGACGAGCTTCCCTCTCTCCTGCCCAGTTCCCCTCCAGTGTCACACAGCCACCTCCCGCCTGAGGTGCAAGCAGAAGGCGTGGTTGGAAGCGGCACTGGCAGCATTTATGCTTCTGGCAGCACCCATTTGCCTAGCTACCCAGCCTGAGGCATGGGGCGACCCAGGAAGGAGAGCGTGGGAAACACGAAGCAAATTGTCACCCCAGCGAGCGACACTGATAAGGTTGTAAGTCGAGGACTTAACAGTTCACTTGAACGATGGTGATCGTTCAAGCCACTCCCACCTGATCACATGGCCAGCAAGCCACTCCTACCCAGTCACATGACCATTAAGCCACACCCACAACATAAGCCACACCCACAGTGTGGCATTAAAATTTTTGGCTGCCCATTACTGAGCGCAGTTTTTGCTACCGGTGCGCTGTCCTAAGAACACAAGAAGAGCCATGCTGAATCAGGCCAAAGCCCATCGAGTCCAGCATTCTGTGTCACACAGTGGCCCTCCAATTGTCCATGGGGATCTTGAGCAGAAAGAGAAGGCAAAACCCTCCCTTTCCCCTTGACCCACAACAAATGGTACCCAAAGGAGCCCTGCCTGCCTCAACCAACAGAGAGGCAGCACATGGACATCTGTTTCAATAACCACCAATACACTTGGCATCCATGAGTCTGTCTAATCCTGCCCTGAAGCTATCCACGCCGTCCTCATCCAGTAGCAACCCAATACTGATGGCGCCCCTTGGCCATTTACCAGTCAGATTAAAAACAAAAGTCTTTGAAGTGGATTGTTAGCCACAGAGCGAATGTTTGGCAGCAAGTTGTATGAACGGTTCAGCAATTGTATGGATTGAGAAGTGTGATCCGGGCTGCTTAGAAGCTTTTTCTCATTTCAGCAATTCTCTTGCTCCTTACAGAATGGAAACAGCTCTAAAACAGGATTGCGACAGCAGCTTTGCAGACGGACAGGCAAAAAATTAGCAGAGCGCATCCATGAACACCGTGGAGTAGCCAGAAAACAAGATGAGAACTCCTTAATTGCGCAACACATGGACAGATTCAGCCACTGTTTCCACTATAAGCATCCTGGATAGGACTAAATGAAATATTTTAAAACATTTTTAAGGGAATTCCTAGAAGGTTGGTATCCAGGCAAATCTGCCAAAGAAATAAATCATATTTACACACCATAAAAAAGCTAAGAAGGAAACAAAAAGAACAGAAAAAATTACCTCTGGCAGCCTCTATCCAGGTAAGCAGGGATTAACACCAGACAAACACTCAAGCAAGCAGAGAACAATAGCTTAATAAAGGAACCATCAAGGAAGAAACCATATCCCCAGCAAAAATGGCAAAGACCTGCTGTCTTTGGCGCTACCAGTGCACCCTCCGAGGCCGTGGTGGGCATACGCACATCTGGCAGATGTGGGCAAGCAAAATCTCATGTGCACGTGAGCAGGATTTCAGCACTTTTTGGCATGGGGAGAAGTAAAAAATTGGCAAAAATTGCCAAAATCTTAATTATTATTTATTTTTATTTATTTATTTTGTCCAATACACAATACATAGAAGAGAATGGACATGAGGTAATATATTTATTTATTTATTTATTTTATTTATTTATTTATTTTGTCCAATACACAATGAGGGTTTTAGTGGGTATATATCAATATACACATAGTAAAATACATGATGAAGTTTATAGAGGAGATACTCATAGTAAAATATATCTAAGAAAGAATAGAAAAGAAGATATAGGAATAGAATATATAGGAATAGAATATATAGAATATATAGAATATAGTAACAGAATATATATATATATACATACATACATACATACATACATACATATATACATACATATATATATATACATACATACATACATATATATATATATACACATACATATATACATATATATACATACACATATATATACATATATATATACATATACATATATATATATACATATATATATAGGAATAGAGTATATCATGAAAGAATAGAAGAAGAGATATAGGAGATATAGGAGAGTAATAGGACAGGGGACAGAAAGTATAAATATAAAGAATATAAATATAAAGAAAAATATAAAATAGAGGAGAAGATATATGAAAGGAAGAAAATATATATGGCGGGACCCAGGAGAAGAGCCTTCTCTGTGGCGGCCCTGACCCTCTGGAACCAACTCCCCCCGGAGATTAGAACTGCCCCCACCCTCCTTGCCTTTCGTAAAGTTCTTAAGACCCATCTCTGCCGTCAGGCATGGGGGAACTGACACATCTCCCCCAGGCCTATACAGTTTATACATGGAATGTCTGTGTGTGTGTTTGCTTTTAATAAGGGTTTTTTTTTTAGTATTTTTTAAATTATTAGAATTGTTCTTACATTGTTCTTGTTATTGTTGTGAGCCGCCCCGAGTCTACGGAGAGGGGCGGCATACAAATCTAATAAATAAATAAATAATAAATAAATAAAATATATGAGATAAAGGAAAGAAAATTGGACAAGGGACGAAAGGCACACTAGTGCACTTATGTACGCCCCTTACTGACCTCTTAGGAATTTGGAGAGGTCAATTGTGGATAGTCTAAGGGAGAAATGTTGGGGGTTAGGGGTTGACACTATTGAGTCTGGTAATGAGTTCCACGCTTCGACAACTCGATGGTTAAAGTCATATTTTTTACAGTCAAGTTTGTAGCGGTTAATATTAAGTTTGAATCTGTTGCGTGCTCTTGTGTTGTTATGGTTGAAGCTGAAGTAGTCATTGACAGGTAGGACATTGCAGCATATGATCTTGTGGGCAATACTTAAACAAGTGTCTTCTCACAAGATTTTACTTGCTTTCCATGCATAGAAGCCAAATTGCGCATGGATGCTTGTCGAGGGCGCACAGCTGTGCATGTACCCCAAAAATTGCTATTGGAATGTAGCACCTTACCGTTCCGGTAGAAGGCCATCACTGGAGCAAACCTCACTCTCACTCATACTGATAATGATACCTAGTTGGGTAATGAAATGTCAGCAAGCGAACAACCAAATTCAGAAAGCCCCAAACACTCCATAGCAAAACTCTGAGCTACATATATTCTATTTTAAAAAAAAATATTAAACCTAGGAGCTAACATTGGCTTATCTTCACAAATGAAGCAGGCTTGGACTTTGTGGGAGTTTGGATTGGACGCCACCCCCCACCCCAAGGCTGTAAATAGCAATACCATTTAGACTTATATACCGCTTCATAGATCAAAGCCTCCCCCCGCCCGCTTTACGAAATGTGATGTGTGGTTGCAAATGAATTGGCTGACTGGTTTTAATATATGTAGGATTTTAGTAGTAATTTTTAAATTAATTGGATTTGTTGTTGTATTGTTTTTGTATATTGTGAGCTGCCCCAAGACTTCGGAGAAGGGCGGCATACAAATCTAATAAATAATAATAATAATAATAATAATAATAATAATAATAATAATAATAATAATATAAATAAATAAATAAATAAATAAATAAATAAATAAATAAATAAATAAATAAATAAATAAATAAATAAATAAATAAATAAATACTACATTTTTGCAGCCCTCTCTAAGCTGTTTACAGAATCAGCGTTTTGCCCCCAACAATCTGGATCCTCATTTTACCCACCTTGGAAGGATGGAAGGTTGAGTCAACCTTGAGCCGGTGGTGAGATTTGAACTGCTGAACTAGAGCTAACAGTTAGCTGAAGTAGTCTATAGTGATGCACTCTAACCACTGCGCCTCCCCCCGGCTCATAGAGGGGCGGCATACAAATCCAATAAATAATAATAATAATAAGAAGAATAGAATAGAATAGAATTCTTTGTTTATAAAAATATATAAAAATCCACTGCGCCACCCTGACAGTGGTTAGAGTGACAAAATGGCAAATTGAGAAAAGAAAGAGTAGTAGATGCTTGGAACAAACTTCCAGCAGACGTGGTTGGTAAATCCACAGGAACTGAATTTAAACATGCCTGGGATAAATATATATCCATCCTAAAATAAAATACAAGAAATAGTATAAGGGCAGACTAGATGGACCATGAGGTCTTTTTCTGCCGTCAATCTTCTATGTTTCTAAAAAAAATTCCCTAAAGAAGAAATTACACCAGTGTGTCTACCAACACACCAAGAGCCGAGTTCGATTCAGAGCAGATTTTCAAGCCGGATGAGCTGCAGGTACATAACTGGATTTGGAATACAGTGATCCCTCGAGTTTCGCGATCTCGATCTTCGCGAAACGCTATATCGCGATTTTTCCACCGATGACGTCACTCTCTTCCTTCCTTTCTCATCTTTCTTTCTCTCTCTCTTTCTCTATCTTGCTTCTTCCTCTCTCACACTCCTTTCCTCCCTCTCTCATCTCTTTCTTTCCTTCTCTCTCTTTCTCTATCTCTCCCCCTCTTGCTGGCGGGCGGCGGGCGGGCGAGCGGGGGCATCAGCAAGGAGCCGGGGTTTCCCCTTTGTGTGGGCGGCTGGGAAACCCCGATCTTCGTCTGCTCGCTGCTGCTGCGCCGAGCAGATCAGCTGCTGGGTGGCCGAAGGAACCTTCCCTGGGTCTTCCCCCTCTTGCTGGCGGGCGGGGCGAGCGGCGGGCATCAGCGAGGAGCCGGGGTTTCCCCTTTGCGTGGGCGGCTGGGAAACCCCGATCTTCGTCTGCTCGCTGCTGCTGCGCCGAGCAGATCAGCTGCTGGGTGGCCGAAGGAACCTTCCCTGGGTCTTCCCCCTCTTGCTGGCGGGCGGGCGAGCGGCGGGCATCAGCAAGGAGCCGGGGTTTCCCCTTTGCGTGGGCGGCTGGGAAGACCCAGGGAAGGTTCCTTCGGCCGCCCAGCAGCTGATCTGCTCAGTAGCGCAGCAGCAGCGAGGAGCCGAATCGGGTTTCCCCTTTGCGTGGGCGGCGGGGAACGCAAACTCCACCATCTACGCATGCGCGGCCATAGAAAAAAAGGGCGCGCATGCGCAGATGGTGTTTTTACTTCCGCAACCCTACATTGCGAAAAATCGATTATCGCGAGGGGTCTTGGAACGGAACCCTCGCGATAATAGAGGGATCACTGTATTCCTTTCCTGATGCTCCAGAGGAAGAGAGAGGAACAAAATAAAACACCCTCTGGGGAAATAAAATAAAGAGAATCTATGTCTTTCTTCCCCTGTGAATTTTTAAAACATTCTTTGCAGAAAGCTCAATGCAAATAACATTTTGCCACTCAGAAAGCTGGAACGCCTGCCATATGTTCCTTAAATCGTGTCAGTTTTAAGCCCTGTCTCTTTCGGTGGATGCTTTTAAGTTGTAATTTTAATTGGATGGATGTGTATTTGTATATTTTATCTCCTTCTCTCGTTTGTTGCAACTAGAGTCACCTTTTCTCGTGAAAAGAAGGGAGTTCTCCGGGAAAGAGTATCAAAATCGGAGAGATGGTAGCACAGCTTCATAATTGACAGCTCTCTCTCTCTCTTTTTGTACATACGTGCCATCGTTTGTCATTTGGAAAGCCACTGTAAGCACTTTTTTTCCCCCCTCGGTGAAGACTCCTGAGAATTCCACTGACAGCCTAGAAAACAAACAAATGGGTAACAGAATAGATCAACACAGAGGTCTGACTTGAATGACAGGCTCAGATGATCATGTTTGAAGACACGGGAGGAAACTAGCTTTCAAGAGAAGTCTGTAAGGTTGGGAAAGATGGAAGGAAAAAGAAAGAAAGAAAGAAAGAAAGAAAGAAAAAGAAGACAAACGATAACAAGGAAGAAGAACATGGGCAAAGGGTGTCTGCCATTGGAGGACCTGAAACACCAGGCTAGGAATAATTCATCTGTGGTCATTAAGAATCGATGCCAACCCTATTAATACTGAGTTTGGTTTCAAGGTATGAACAGCCCGAAGGATCTTACGAAGCATAAATAAAATACCAGATTTCATCAATACCCAAACCTCAGTAGGTACAGATCTATAGACAGGAACAATGTTCTCCTAAATCATTTGGGGGAATGATTATGGGGGTCTCAGAAGAAAGGAAACCCTTCCTTTTTCAGTGTGACATTGGTTATCAACTGAAGAAAGGCAGACAGTCCACCCACCCACCCACCCATCCATCCATCCATCCATCCATCCATCCATCCATCCACCCACCCACCCACCCACCCACCCACCCACCCACCCACCCACCCACCCACCCACCCACCCACCCACCCACCTATCTATCTATCTATCTATCTATCTATCTATCTATCTATCTATCTATCATTTCTCACTCACTCTCTTACACACATATCTGTCTATCTGTCTGTCTGTCCATCCGTCCGTCCGTCCATATCTGTCTGTCTGTCTGTCTGTCTGTCTGTCTGTCTGTCTATCTATCTATCTATCATCTCTCACTCTCTCTTTCACACACACACACACACTCACACACCTATCTATCATCTGTCTATCTATCTGTCTGTCCATCCGTCCATCCGTCCATGTCTGTCTGTCTGTCTGTCTGTCTGTCTCTCTCTCTCTCTCTCTCTCTCTCTATCTATCTATCTATCTATCTATCTATCTATCTATCTATCTATCTATCTATCTATCTATCTATCTATCTCTATTATCTATCTATCTATCCATCCATCCATCCATCCATCCATCCATCCATCCATCCATCCATCCATCCATCTATCATCTATCTATCTATCTATCTATCTATCTATCTATCTATCTATCTATCTCTATTATCTATGTATCCATCCATCCATCATCAATCTATCTATCTATCTATCTATCTATCTATCTATCTATCTATCTATCCATCCATCATCTATCTATCTATCTATCTATCTATCTATCTATCTATCTATCTATCCATCCATCTATCTCACAAGACACTGGGCAGCTAAACCAAAGAATAAATGTACGACACTCACTCCCCAAAAATGTCCTGATTAATTAGAAAAAAAAATCTAAAACAAACAAACAACGAATGGAGGGATATTCATAACAATGGAGCCACCTCACAAATGATTTATTTACCTTCAAACATAAATTCTAGTTTCAGACAATCTGTGTTCTTGGCTTCGGGGTTGCTGACCATGAGTCTTTTAACCCTAAATCTTGGTTAGCATTAAAATACCTCTCTGAATTCCAAGCCTAAGATTTTTTTTAAAAAACCCAACAACTCAGGGTCTTAAATGGGAAATATCAGATGGGCTTGTATTCCATCCATCAACAGATGTCCTCATAAATATGTACTTGCAAGATCCTTTAATCTTTCCAGGAGACCTGAGGCTAACAGACATCAAGATGATGCCCACATTTTAAAAAAACCCTGCAAACCAGGCAGAGCTTTGATCACAGTTATGGGCACTTACTGATTTTTAAAAAAACCATACTCCTCACCCATCTTTGAATGTTCATGTGAACAGAAGGGTTATCAGTGCTCTCCTTGGCCCTCATACCATGTGGGTGTCGATAGTTAGCTGCAGAACTTGATGTTCCAAATGGTGTCTACATCCTAGAATATTCTGTTTTCTCCAATCTGGCCATTCTGAGGTCAGGGCTATTTTTCAAAACAATTTTTAGAAGAGGAAGTCATTTGTCCTATTCTGGTCACTGTCCAGCCATGAAAAAAACATTTCCTGAGTCTAAAGTTTGATAAATCTGTCTCAGAGTGGTCTTATAGAAACATAGAAATCTGACGGCAGAAAAAATCCTCATGGTCCATCTACTTTGCCTTTATACTATTTTCTGTATTTTATCTTAGGATGGATATATGTTTATCCCAGGCATGTTTAAATTCAGTTACTGTGGATTTATCCACCATGTCTGCTGGACGTTTGTTCCAAGGATCCACTACTCTTTCAGTAAAATAATATTTTCTCATGTTGCTTTTGATCTTTCCCCCAACTAACTTCAGATTGTGTCCCCTTGTTCTTGTGTTCACTTTACTATTAAAAACACTTCCTTCCTGGACCTTAATTAACCCTTTAACATATTTAAATGTTTCAATCATGTCCCCCCTTTCCCTTCTGTCCTCCAGATTATACAGATTGAGTTCATTAGGTCTTTCCTGATAGGTTTTGTGCTTAAGACCTTCCACCATTCTTGTAGCCCGTCTTTGGACCCGTTCAATTTTGTCAATATCTTTTTGTAGGTGAGGTCTCTAATACTGAACACAGTATTCCAAATGTGGTCTCACCAGCGCTCTATATAGCGGGATCACAATCTCCCTCTTCCTGCTTGTTATACCTCTAGCTATGCAGCCAAGCATCCTACTTGCTTTCCCTACCGCCTGACTGCACTGTTCACCCATTTTGAGACTGTCAGAAATCACAACCCCTAAATCCTTCTCTTCTGAAGTTTTTGCTAACACAGAACTGCCAATGCAATACTCAGATTGAGGATTCCTTTTCCACAAGTGCATTATTTTACATTTGGAATTATTTCCGTGTTGGGGAAAGAAGACATCAAGAAAGAGAGGAGAGGAGAAAAAAAAGGATGTTTTGGAGAAAATAAAACTATCTCCACTTTTGTTGGCTTTAGTAATATTGCCTATGTGATCTTAATAGAACAGAATAACAGAGTTGGAAGGGACCTTGGAGGTCTTCTAGTCCATCCCGCTTCTCAAGCAAGACGACCCTATACCAGTGAGGGCGAAACGTTTTTTTCTCGGATGCCAAAAAAGCGTGAGCATGTCCTATCGTGCATGTGTGAGTGCCCACATCCAGTAATGGGCAGCCAATTTTTTTACTACCACACTGTGGGTGTGGCTTAATGGTCATGTGATGGGTAGGAGTGGCTTGCCAGCCATGTGACCAGGTGGGAGTGGCTTGAACAATCATCATCTTTAATGATGGGCAAACCCAACGGTGTTTGAGTTCGGCAAGTTCGGACAAACTTTACGCAAAATTGGGCCGAACCCAAACTGAACCCGAACTCGAACCCGAACGGGGAATCCCTCCCATGAAGAGATTCTTTATTATTTTTATGAAAAAGGACACCGCAGCGGCGCTGCAAGCAAAGGGTGGTCGGTTCGCCCATCACTAATCATCTTTCAAGGGAACTGTTAAGTCCTCGACTTACAACCTTGTCAGTTGTAAGTGTCACTCGCTGGGGTGACAATTTGCTTTGCGTTTCCCATGCTCTCCTTTCTGAGTCGCCCACCCCCACCTCAGGCTGGGTAGCTAGGTGAACGGGTGCTGCCAGAAGCATAAATGCTGCCAGCGCCATTTCCACCCATGCCTTGCAGTTCAGGCGGGAGGTGGCCGCGTGAGGCTGGAAGGGAGCCGTACAGGAGAGAAGGGAGCTAATCCAAGGCCAGGAAGGAGGAAAGAGGAAAAAAGCAAGGAGCTCAGATGCAGCAGCAGAAGCAGCAGGGGAAAAAAGGAGAGTCGAGCCGAGACCAGTAATCCAGGAAGTGACAGCCGCCGATCAGCTGGAGCTGCGCACACATCTTCATTTCCACCGGTGGAACTGTCCTGCCTGCTCCCCATCCCTGCCCACACCCATAGTTCAAACCTTGGGGAGGCGAAAACAACTTCCCGCACCTCCCCAAAGGCCCTCTGGAGGCTGGAAACTGTCTGTTTCCCAACTTCTGGTGAGCCCAGTAGGCTTGTGTTTCACCCTCCCCAGGCTCCAAAAGTTTCCCTGGAGCCAGGGGAGGGTAATAATGCCCTTCCCCACCCCCAAGAGACTCTCTGGAAGCCAAAATCACCCTCCCAGAGCTTCTGTGTGAGCCAAAAATCAGTTGGATGGCACACACATGCACATTGGAGCTGAGCTAGGGCAACAGCTCATGCGCCAGCAGATATGGCTCCGCATGCCACCTGTGGCACCCATGCCATAGGTTCACCATCACTGCCCTATACCATTTCAGACAAATGGATGTCCAATCTCTTCTTAAAAGCCTTCAGTGATTGTTCTGCCAGGCTCTCTGATAGAAGCCTCCCGAAAATTCAAGGGTACAAATTTCAGACACACCCATGTTTGAAAATTCAAAACAATGTTCTTTATCACAAAATTCAAAATAAACAAAGCACTCTTTTTGTATTGCAAAGAGCACTCTTCCCAAAACAACTGATTAGTCTGTACAATTTCCCTTAAGCAGTCATTAAGTACTTAGCTAGCAGCTGTGAAGAAACTTCACACTCCTTCTTCTTCCAACGAAGTGAGACACACACACACACACACACTGCTCTGCTTTGGTTTCCAAGGCATGAAAAAGCAACAAAGTCCAGCAACACAAGATTCCTGACGAACTCCGATCAGATATTCTTCCATAACGGCCAAACCCACATGCTGCTATTTATAGCAGCAGCCCTAATTACTGGAGCCCCACCCAAACACAGGTGGCCTCCCTTATTTCCTGTAATATGTTCTTACTTGGTCTCTTCTATGTATAATTCTGCGCTTGCGTGGGTCCAAAATGTCATCATCTGAATCAACAAAAGATAAGGGAGATTGACTGCCTGGGCTGTGTGCCAAACCCTCCTCTGCCGAGTCACTCCCACCTTCTTCTTCGTCCGAGGAAACTAAACTCTTAACTGATTCTGTCGGCAATAACACAGGCCTGTGACATGTTGAAGTTTCCCCTGCATCCACCTCCACATTCCCTGGGGCAGGAGCTGGGCCAGAACCAACCACAACAGTGATGGAGCACCCACAACTTCTGAACGCAAGCCATACAACTAGTTTATTTATTTATTTATTTATTTATTTATTTATTCATTCATTCATTCATTCATTCATTCATTCATTCATTCATTTATTGGATTTGTATGCCGCCCCTCTCCGCAGACTCGGGGCGGCTAACAACAATGATAAAAACAGCATGTAGAAATCCAATTAATAAAACAACTAAAAACCCTTATTATAAAACCCAAAATACACACAGACATACCATGCATAACTTGTAATGGCCTAGGGGGGAAGGAATATCTTAACTCCCCCATGCCTGGCGGCATAAATGAGTCTTGATTAGTTTACGAAAGACAGGGAGGGTTGGGGCAATTCTAATCTCCGGGGGGAGTTGGTTCCAGAGGACCGGGGCCACCAAAGAGAAGGCTCTCCCCCTGGGGCCTACCAAACGACATTGTTTAGTCGACGGGACCCGGAGAAGGCCAACTCTGTGGGATCTTATCGGTCGCTGGGATTCGTGCAGTAGCAGGCGGTTAATTTTTCTAACTGTCAGGAAATTTCTCCTTATTTTTAGGTTGCTTCCCTCCTTGATTAGTTTCCTTCCATTACTTCTTGTTCTACTTTCAGGTGCTTTGGAGAATAGGTTGACCCCAGGCAGGGGTTGGTACTTACTGCCACTACCAGTGTGATGTGTGTGCAACTTTGGGTCGCCAGCTTGCACGCTCGTGAGTCCCAGCGAGATTTTATTCTGGGGAGTACAACACAATTCACTTTTCCTTATCCTAAAAAAATTAAGAAAATTACTAGGGCATTTAAATATCTTAGCGTGTTTGAAGTTATCTTATTTGGTGGGTGGGATCCATTCCACAATGACACCTTAATTTCACGCCGCATCCTTGAAACCGATTGCAAAGCTTTGGGTGATGCTGATAATGTTGCTGACAGTATATGTCAAGGTGATAATCTCGCTTCTCTTTTTCACTCCTTTTTTTTTCCATCAGTGCCACACTTTGGTGTCGGTGTGACTTCTGAAAAAACCCACCAACCACACATCTCCAAACACAAATTCATTCAATATACACACGGAAGGGTTTTCCCATTTGCAAACCACCCACCAATATTCCGTCAATGTTTCATTCATGACTTTGTTTTTTCGATGCTTCCAGCCATCTCATTGTATAAATGCTTCTGCTCAGATGGAGTAATTAATATGATGCCCAATGGCTTTCGTACGGTCCGGAGAAGTTTTCTTTTTCCCTGCCACCTGAACCAAACATCTGTTAAGCTCAGGTAAACAAGATATTCCACTGATGTTTCAAATCAACACTTGAAACAGAATATCCTACAAAAATAGACTAACAATCCTGGGTCTAGAAAGCCTAGAACTACGGTGCCTAAAACACGATTTAAGTATTGCCCACAAGATCATATGCTGCAACATCCTACCGGTCAATGACTACTTCAGCTTCAACCGCAACAACACAAGAGCACGCAACAGATTCAAACTTAATACTGTACGAACCGCTCCAAACTTGACTGTAAAAAATATGACTTTAACAGTTGAGTTGTCGAAGTATGGAACTCATTACCGGACTCAGTAGTGTCATCCCCAAACCCCCAACACTTTACCCTTAGATTATCTACGGTTGACCTATCCAGATTCCTAAGAGGTCAGTAAGGGGCGAGTACAAGTGCACTAGAGTGCCTTCCGTCCCCTGTTCTGTTGCTCTCCTATATCTCCTATACCTTTCTTCTATTCCTATGTCTCTTCTTCTATTCTTTCATTGATATGTTCTATTACTTTATCTTCTTTTCTATTATTTCTTAGATATATTTTATTATGAGTATCTCCTCTATAACATTCATCATGTATTTTACTATGTGTATATAGATATATACCCACTAAAACCCTCATTGTGTATTGGACAAAATAAATAAATAAATAAAAATAAATAAATATTATGTCCAGTGGCTTTTGTACTGTTTAATTGGCAAGTTTCTTTTTCCCTACCACCTGAGCCAAACATCTGTTAAGCTCAGGTAAACAAGATATAACTAGTCCCCGACTTGTGACCAAAATTGAGCTCAAAATATATAACAACAACAACAACAGAGTTGGAAGGGACCTTGGAGGTCTTCTAGTTCAACCCCCTGCTTAGGCAGGAAACCCTACATTACTTCAGACAGGTGGTTATCCAACATCTGCTTAAAAACCTCCAGTGTTGGGGCTTGCATTGGCTGCCGATCAGTTTCCGGTCACAATTCAAAGTGTTGGTCATGACCTTTAAAGCCCTACATGGCATTGGACCAGAGTACCTCTGGAACCGCCTGCTACCGCACGAATCCCAGCGGCCAATAAGGTCCCACAGAGTTGTTCCACTGCTATATTGTTTTTATTGCTGTTGTGAGCCGCCCCGAGTCTTCGGAAAGGGGCGGCATACAATACTAATAAATAAATAAATGAATGAATGAATGAATGAATGAATAAATTAATAAATTCAAAACTTCTGGAGGCAACGCCTGGAATGCAATACCTGATTCTGTGGTTTCTACTCCTAACCCCAAAACCTTTAACCTTAGACTATCTACAATTGATTTCTCCACCTTTCTAAGAGGTCTGTAAGGGGCGTGCATAAGCGCACCATTGTGCCTACCGTCCCTGTCCTATTGTCTACTTTTTATCATTACTTATCTAATGTTTAACATGTACAAATTATCACCCTATAATTGTTTGACAAATAAATAAATAAAATAAATAAAATAAATAAAATAAATAAAATAAATAAAATAAATAAAATAAATAAAATAAATAAAATAAATAAAATAAATAAAATAAATAAAATAAATAAAATAAATAAAATAGATAAAATAGATAAAATAGATAAAATAGATAAAATAGATACAATAGATAAAATAGATAAAATAGATAAAATAGATAAAATAGATAAAATAGATAAAATAAATGAAATAAATGAAATAAATGAAATAAAATAAATAAAATAAATAAAATAAAAAATAAAATAAAAGCTGTTCCACTGATCAACCATTCTGACTGTCAGGAAATTTCTCCTTAGTTCTAAGTTACTTCTTGGCTTGTTTAGTTTCCTCCCATTGCTTCTGGTTCTACCCTCAGGTGCTTTGGAGAATAGGGTGACTCCCTCTTCTTCGTGGCAATCCTTGAGATATTGGAACACTGCTGTCATATTTCCCCTGGTCCTTCTTTTCATTAAACTAGCCATGTCCAGTTCCTGCAACTGTTCTTCATATGTTTAAGCCTCCAGTCCCCTGGAGATTTGTTGCTAAGGAAGACAGAAATGAGTATTTTGCCCTGTTTAGCAGAATAGAAACATAGAAGATTGATGGCAGAAAAAGACCTCATAGTCCATCTAGTCTGCCCTTAGACTATTCCTGTATTTTATCTTAGGATGGATATATGTTTATCCCAGGCATGTTTAAATTCTGTTACTGTGGATTTACCAACCACATCTGCTGGAAGTTTGTTCCAAGCATCTACTACTCTTTCAGTAAAATAATATTTTCTCACGTTGCTTCTGATCTTTCCCCCAACTAACCTCAGATTGCGCCCCCTTGTTCTTTAATAGTTAACTATTAAAAACACTTCCCTCCTGAGCCTTATTTAACCCTTTAACACATTTAAATGTTTCGATCATGTCCTCCGTTTCCCTTCTGTCCTCCAGACTATACAGATTGAGTTCATTAAGTCTTTCCTGATAATTTTTATGCTTAAAACCTTCCACCATTTTTGTAGCCCATCTTTGGACCCGTTCAATTTTATCAATACCTTTTTGTAGGTGAGGTCTCCAGAACTGAACACAGTATTCCAAATGTGGTCTCACCAACGCTCTATACGGTGGGATCACAATCTCCCTCTTACTGCTTGTTACTGCTTGTTATACCTCTACCTGTGCAGCCCTCTCTCACTCTATACATGTATATATAAAAGCCAAATGCCACTCATGTATCATCACAAAATCTGCAGAACCATAAAGCCTACAAACTTGAAACTTTGACTTCTAGGTGCTCGCTAAGAAAGTAAGTAAGTAAGTAAGTAAGTAAGTAAGTAAGTAAGTAAGTAAGTAAGTAAGTAAGTAAGAAAGTAAGTAAGTAAGTAAGTAAGTAAGTAAGTAAGTAAGTAAGTAAGTAAGTAAATAAATAAATAAACAAGGAAGGAAGGAAGGAAGGAAAGAAAGAAAGAAAGAATATATACTGCTGCTAAGGAGTTAGATGTTCTACTACCCCTCCCTACCTGAAAATAACTCAGTTCCAACTGCCAATGGGCATGGCCAGCATATGACTCATCCAGTCTGAAGGCTGGGAGTTTAGATATGCTACTTCATACTAAGGAGTTAGACATGTTAAATGTGGCTCTAAATGTAGACAGATCATGTGGCTCTGTCCTGGAAGCAGGCACCATTTTAGGATGGCAATAATAATAATAATAATAATAATAATAATAATAATAATAATAATAACAACAACAACAACAACAACAGGAAGAAGAAGAAGAAGAAGAAGAAGAACAACAACAACAACAGCAGCAGCAGCAGAAACAACAACAATCACAACAACAACAAGAACAGAGTTGGAAGGGACCTTGGAGGTCTTCTAGTCCAACCCCGTGCTTAGGCAGGAAACCCTACACTATTTTAGACAAATGGTTATCCAACATCTGCTTAAAAACTTCCAGTGTTGGGGCATTCACAAATTCTGGAGGCAAGCTGTTCCACTGATCAATTGTTCAAACTGTCAGGAAATTTCTACTCCCACTCCTCATCTGAAACGGAAAAAGGGGGATAGGAGAGGCTTCTGTGAAGCCTGAGGGAGAGAAAGGGAGAGGAGAGGCCAATCGTAACTACTCATTTATGTTCAAGCTTTAACTGTCCATTTATCAAGCCCGATCACATAGTTTCATAGCGAACTATCCAGCTACAAGTGATTATATAATTGGTTTTCCAACACACTGAAGAGGATTGAAACTGATAGTCCTTGTGGTTCCTTCCAATTCCACAATTCTATTAGTTTAATGTCCCATAATCATCTAGATATGTGAATACAAGTCAAGGCTAGGAAATTAAAAAAAAAAAAGCAGCAGATATTACAGAGTGGATTCTGTAGGGCAGTGTTTTTCAACCAGTGTGCCGTGGCACACTAGTGTGCCGCGAGACATGGTCAGATGTGCCGCGAAGCTCAGAGAGAAAGAAAGCAAGAGAGAGAGAAAGAAAGAGAGAAAGAAAGAAAGAAAGAGAGAGAGAAAGAAAGAGAGAAAGAAAGAAAGAGAGAGAAAGAAAGAAAGAGAGAGAAAGAGAGAAAGAGAGAGAGAGAAAGAGAACAAGAGAGAAAGAAAGAAAGCAAGAGAGAGAGAGAAAACAAGAGAAAGAAAGCAAGAGGGAGAGAGCGAAAGAGAGAAAGAAAGCAAGAGAGAGAGAAAGAGAGGGAGGGAAGGAGAGAGAGAGAAAGACATAGAGGAAGGGAGGGAAGGAGGGAGAAAGAGAGCAAAAAACAGAGGAAGGAAGGAAGAGAAAGAAAGGGATGGGGAGAGAGAGAGAGAAAGAGGAAGGAAGGGATAGAAAGAGGGAGGGAGAAAGAAATATAGTGAAGGGGAGGAAGAGAGAGAGATAATTTTTTTGTCTAAACTTTTTTTAACCGCCCCACCCCCCTGCTCAATGTGCCCCAGGGTTTCGTAAATGTAAAAAATGTGCCGCGGCTCAAAAAAGGTTGAAAATCACTGCTGTAGGGATCATTTGTGAAGATTCCCACTGTAGTTGTGTCTGAAAGATGAGTCCTCTAATAAAAAAGATATCCTGAGAATTCATTCATAATATAATGGTACCTCTAGCTAAGAACGCCTCTACTTAAGAACTTTTCTAGATAAGAACCTGGTGTTCAAGTTTTTTTTGCCTCTTCTTAAGAACCATTTTCTACTTAAGAACCCGAGCCTGGAAAAATTTCCCAGGAAATTTGAGAGCAGCACAAAGGCCTGGACAGTGTCCTGCCATTCCCCTTGGATTTCTCTCTCTGGCGCAGTGTATGGGAGGCAGCCTCGTGCCGGGTGTATGGGAGGCGTGTGCTCCTCCTCGCTGCCTCAGATTCCCTCTTTTTTTTTTTTAAGCCTTAAAATTTTGGATTTTTAAAATTCCCCTCACCTCACCTTCTTCCTTCAGCAGCGACTCTCCTCCTCCTCCTCTTCCTCCTCCACCTCCCACCCAAATTCCGAGCTTTTATTTCTTTCCTAATGGGTTTGCATGCATTATTTGCTTTTACATTGATTCCTATGGGAAAAATTGCTTCTACTTACAAACTTTTCTACTTAAGAACCTGCTCACGGAATGAATTAAGTAGAGGTACCACTGTATAGTCCTAATTAGACTATAGAGCCCCAAGCAATTAGCAATAGTACAGGTATTAAATAGAAATTTTTGAATGATGTATGTGCACAAAAAAAAAGAAGGAAGAGGGAGATTGTGATCCCACTATATAGAGCGCTGGTGAGACCACATTTGGAATACTGTGTTCAGTTCTGGAGACCTCACCTACAAAACGATATGGGTAAAATTGAATGGGTCCAAAGATGGGCTACAAAAATGGTGGTAGGGTTTAAGCATAAAATGTATCAGGAAAGACTTAATGAATTCAATCTGTATAGTCTGGATGACAGAAAGGGGGGACATGATCGAAACATTTAAATATGTTAAAGGATTAAATAAGGTTCAGGAGGTGTTCTGTCTGGGTTTTCCCAGACCTCAACACCAACTGAAAAAACAGCCAGACACTCTGGTAAAAGCCAAAAGTATTTTATAGCTGGAAAAAATTAAGCACAAAGGAAAACCTGTCTTCACAACAGACAGGCTATAATACGTTACAGCAGGGTCCTGATGTCCAGTCAATACCATAAGCTTCTTGCTGGCACACCCCCCCAAGGTTTCAATAGTCCAAGGCACAAACCAGGATTGTAAGCCACCAAAGTTCACAGACAGGTCTCACGAATCTCCAAGATAAAACTCCACAAGCCAGGAAGGGTGGGTCCGCCTTTTATCCTTTCCCAAGAGCACCACACCCAAACCCAGCTGTGACCCCTAATGCTGGAAATACCTAGCCAATTGAGTCCATCTCTGATTAGCTCTCCTTTGTCGCATATCTATGATGTCTTGAGCATTTTCCCCTAAGGAATCCAGGCTGCTTGCTGGGGAGAGCTCCCCCTGGTGGGACTCTGGCTGTCCTTCTTCTCCAGCCTGGGATTCCTCTTCCTCATCAGTCTGCACCTCCTGTTCCTCAGCCTCTCCCTCTGAGCTGGAAACCGACAGAAGGTCAGCCATTCCCGGAGGGGTCCCAGACTGAACCACAACAGGAGGGAAGTGTTTTAAATAGGAAAGCAAACACAAGAACAAGGGGGCATAACCTGAGATTAGTTGGGCGAAAGATCAGAAGCAATGTGAGAAAATATTATTTTACTGAAAGAGTAGTAGATGCTTGGAACAAACTTCCAGAAGACATGTTTGGTAAATCCACAGTAACTGAATTTAAACCTGCCTGGGATAAACATATATCCATCCTAAGATAAAATACAGGAAATAGTATAAGGGCAGACCTGATGGATCATGAGGTGTTTTTCTGCCATCAATCTTCTATGTTTCTATGTTTCTAAGAGACCCGAAGCTGTGCATGCAATGCACTACCAATGCGCCAACCTTTACCATACTGGTAGCAACCTGCTACTGGTGTGCATGCAAAACAACAAATGTACAAATGTACATGCAAAACAAGTAGCTAAAAGCATAATATCAAAGTAATAATCATCATTATAATAATGAATAGAGGTATAGAATCAAAATCATGTCAAGTATTAATAGGGCTTTATGAAGCCTTACTAAGCGACACCTGAACCGCATCTGAAATGAATGACATTCTTCTCTGTGCCCAAGTGTCATGTGACTCCCCCTTAAATAGCCTGAGGGCATGGCCCAGTATCCATCAGTGTTACTCATGAAGAAGCCTCCTCCTGGGTAACCATTATTTCCTCCTAGAGGCCTTGCGAATCCTAGCATCATGAAGAGGCTCCTCTTCTTCTCCAAAAATCAGGAACAAAAACTAGACATCTAAAATGAGGTGACACATGACTCCATCTTAAATAGCCTGAGGGCATGGCCCAGAAGTCAGTAGTGCTACTCATGGAGAAGCCTCTTCCTGAGTAACCACTCTTGCCTTCTAGAGGCTCTATGAATCCTAACATCAAAAAGAGGCTCCTCCTCTTCCTGAGTCACTCATCTCAGGAGGTGCTGAAGGCCCTGATTTCTCTTCAATCTCTGACACCACGTTCTCTTTGCTGTCAGTCTCAAGTGCCAGGAACACAGGACTCCTGTACTGTGCCTCCACTGTCTCGGAGTCCTCTGGGTCCATTACTGTTGTGGTTAGCTCTGGCCCAGCTCCTGCCACAAGGACTGTGGATGTGGGGGAGGCATCCACATGCTGCAGGACTGTTTTGCCCCCGGTGGAATCTGCTGATGAAGGCTCCTCTGACCAAGAAGACATGAGTGACAGGGAGGAGGAGAGTGGGGCAGACAGCTCAGAAGGAGATCAATTATCTAGCTCCTCCTTGGATTCAGAACAAGAGTTAATGATACAGCCACGCATGCGGAGAGCGATGCATAGGCAACAACAACTGAGAGATTATTATCAAAGAAAATGAGGCCACCTGTGGTTGGGTGGGGCTGTGGTAATTAGTGAAGCTGCTATAAATAGCAGCCTGTGGGTTTGGCCATTGTGGAGGATTATCTGATTGTTGTGTTTCGTGACTGCTTTACTGACTTTGACCTTTTGTGTGCTGATTTTCCCCCGCTTTGAAACTAAACCAGGGCAAAGTGTGTTTCAGTTTGTGAAAGAAGAAGGACTGTGAATTGCCTCACAGCTGCAAGCTAAGTATCACAGAACTGATAAGGGACTTGTACAAATTACCAGTTTGTTTGGAGACAAGAGCTCTTTGCTATACCAAAAGAGGGCTTGGTTTAAGTGAATTTTCATTATAAAGAACTTTGTGTTGAATTTTCAAAGGTGTGTGTGTCTGAAATTGTCTCTGTGCATTTGTGGGAGGATACTATCAGAGAGCTCGACAGAACAATTACTAATTGTGCAGGATGAGAACGGGCCCCAACATGAGTTTTCCAAGTTTTTCATTCACTAAGTTCAATCTTATTCAAACAGTTGTCTGATGATTGGAATAATGCTTGAAGTGGATTACAGCTATACAGCTCATCTGTCTTTTCCTTTCCTTTTTCCGTATTGATTGTGGCCTCCAGATTCTTCCCGTTACTACAAAGATTAATGGACCCAGTTCATGTTGCTCAGAGCTGCTGCAAATGAACTCTCCTGCAGACCGTTGTTTCATCATACAACTGTGCCAAGGGATCGTGCCAATTATTTACAGTATACGATGAAGCCTGTTGCTAGGCCCCACTTAATGCAAAAGATTCTGGGGAACTGGCTGTGTAATGACTCCACAATATTGGACGTTAGTTAGATTGACTTTTGCTCTTTTGCTTCTGTGACTTCATAGAAACATAGAAGACTGACGGCAGAAAAAGACCTCATGGTCCATCTAGTCTGCCCTTATACTATTTCCTGTATTTTATCTTACAATGGATATATGTTTATCCCAGGCAGGTTTAAATTCAGTTACTGTGGATTTACCGACCACGTCTGCTGGAAGTTTGTTCCAAGGATCTACTACTCTTTCAGTAAAATAATATTTTCTCATGTTGCTTTTGATCTTTCCCCCAACTAACTTCAGATTGTGTCCCCTTGTTCTTTGTGTTCACTTTCCTATTAAAAATACTTCCCTCCTGAGCCTTATTTAACCCTTTAACATATTTAAATGTTTCAATCATGTCCTCCGTTTCCCTTCTGTCCTCCAGACTATACAGATTGAATTCATGAAGTCTTTCCTGATACGTTTCATGCTTAAGACCTCCCACCATTCTTGTAGCCCGTCATTAGCCACAGAATTCAAGTTCCAGTTTTCAGCATGCCATGATAAAACTTAAAGGGAAATAATATCAGCAGTAATTTAAGATGACTTCCAAATCTGATACACAGTCAGTCCTTGATTTAAGACCACAATGGAGCCCAAAATTTCTGTTGCAAAATTGTTGAGTGAGTTTTGCTCAATTTTATGACCTTCCTTGTCACAGTTCTTAAGTGAGTCACTTTAGTCACATGATTGTAAAGGGAATCTCATTTCTCCATTGACTTTTGACTTGTCAAACGTTCGCAAAAGGTGATCACATGACCCAGTGTGAGACAATACTGCAATATTTAGAACATATGAAAGACTTGAGGAGATGGCTGAAAAGTTACATTTGGATTCGGTATCAGTGCTTGACCAATTAGCGCTCACTGACCAAGAACAAAATCTTCTTTTGTCAAAGATGGATGCTAATTTAACAATTCTTCATGATTCTATATACTGCAAAGGAGAAAGTGTGTGCCTTAATAATCAGCAACTGTCAGAACAGTTTCAGCAGCTAGAATTCCAGTTGAATAAAATGAATCAACTTATTACAGATTTCCTTGCTGATATAAAAGCTAAGAGGGACGTCCTGGAGAATAATAAAGTACAGGAGATGGAAAGAAAACTCTACATGTTCTTCTTCAATGATGAAGAACGGTTGAAAAACATTGTGGAAACATTGGAGCAATGGGTTGAGGCGCAACCCAATCTTTAAAGATTATATGTTAAATTAGTAACATAGATTGGGGGGGGGGGTTTGGGGGGGGTGTATAGATTAATTTTTTTGTATTGAATTTTAAACAAAATTGTTGTAGCACTAGGAAGTTTAAAGGAAACCTCTATTTGTCAATAGTTATTTAGCAAACTAGATATACTATATTCTTGAGTTTAAAGTAAAAATATAATCTAAAACAGTGTTTCCCAACCTTGACAACTTGAAGATATCTGGACTTCAACTCCCAGAATTCCCCAGCCAGTTGAAGAGTTGAAGTCCAGATATCTTCAAGTTGCCAAGCTCATTAACATTTCATCCTGATTAGGCAAATATTCTGAGCTACCATCCTCAACCTGATGCTTTCCCATAGTGTGATTAGAAGAGTTGTGGATTATGAAAAGCTATTATTACAGGATAATTAAACCTGCATTTCTTGCTTTTAATAATGGGGTTTTTAGTGTTTTTTTTAATTATTAGATTTGTTTTTACATTGTCTTTGTTATTGTTGTGAGCCGCCCCGAGTCTATGGAGAGGGGCGGCATACAAATCTAAATAATGATAATAATAATAATAATAATAATAATAATAATAATAATAATAACCATCATAAATTTGAGTCACTTTCTAAGCGTCTGAATTTTGATCACATGACTATGGGAAGGCTGCAATGGTCATGTGAAACATGGTCATGTCACTTGGATTGAGTGCCGTTGTAAGCCAAAAAAATAGAGAGCAGGAATGTTGAATCCCTATACTGTGTAAGTTCCCCTTAAAAAAATCTACAACAGAACACAGAGTGTCATTCCAAATATTCCATTATTCGGTATTCCAAATAATGCAAGAAAACTCTACTACAGTAAGGGATATTAAGACCTAAAATGGTCATCTAACATCAAAAACGTCATCAAAAAAGCACAAAAAAGAATGTTCTTTCTGCGCCAACTCAGGAAGCTCAAACTGCCCAAGGAGCTGCTGATCCAGTTCTACAGAGGAGTCATTGAGTCTGTCATCTGCACCTCTATAACTGTTTGGTTTGGTGCTGCAACCCAACAAGACCAACACAGACTTCAGACGATAATCAGAACTGCAGAAAAAACAATTGCTGCCAACCTGCCTTCCATTGAGGACCTGTATACTGCACAAGTCAAAAAGAGGGCGAGGAATATATTTACTGACCCCTCGCATCCTGGACACAAACTGTTTCAACTCCTACCCTCACAACGTCACTACAGAGCATTGCATACCAACACAACTAGACACAAGAAAAGTTTTTCTCTGAACATCATCACTCTGCTAAACAAATAATTCTCTCAACACAGTCAAACTATCTTCTACATCTGCACTTCTTTTTCTACTAGTTTTTCCTCATCATTCCTATCATCCTTCTCCTCCCACTTATGACTGTAACTTGTTGCTTGTATCCTTAAGTTTTTTATTAATATTTATGTTTTTCTGATTGCTTATTTGACCCCTATGACAATCATTAAGTGTTGTACCTCATGATTCATGACAAATGTATATTTTCTTTTATGTACCCTGAAAGCATGTGCACCAAAGACAAATTCATTGTGTGTCCAATCACACTTGGCCAATAAAGAAATTACGAAAGAGGAAATAGAATTCACTCCGGAAGCTATGCTATTAGGAGTTTGGAGAAAACACTACTCAAAACAAACAATGCTTCTTACAACACACATAAACACCGCAACGAGAATTGCAATAGCACAACTCTGGAAAAATCACCAGACCCCAACGGAAGAATTAATTATAGATAAGATATATACATGTGTGGAGATGGACGAACTCACTAACTCAATCAAGGGAAACAAAATCGCGGAATCTAAACGAACATGGCAAAAATGGCATGAATGGGTTCAAAAGAGAATATAGAAACAATATAATAAGAAGCAACAGTACAATGGAAACAATCTACAGCTACCTTGTAAAAAGTTTTATTTACCAGTTATTGAATATAACAAATATTAGAATATAAAAGTATGAAATATAATGTACATAATGGAATGTAACAGGTAAAAATCTATTATAAGAATTTTAATAGAGATGGTTTATAATCTGTAAAACAGAATAATATGTGATTTTAACTATATGTGAAAACTCAATAAAGAAATTAAAAAAAAAGAATTCTATTCTATTCTATTTCGTTCTGTTCTACTCTACTCTATTCTAAAGATCATTGGAACAAACTTAAAAAGGCTTTGAAGAAGAGATTGGTCTCCTGGTCAGGCAGGGGGGTTGGACTAGATGACCTTCAAGATCCCTTCCAGCTCTGTTAATCTCTTATTAATTCCTACAACTGTTTTTTTTACCTTCCTTCAAAGGGGACCTAGAAATTCTCAGAGCCTTTTCTAAAGCAGCAAAAGTTGTCATTTCATAACAGGAATAAAAATCAACTTTCTTTTATTATGAGCTTAGTGCTTTTGGTGATACATTTTTTTTAATCAGGCTTTTGCCTTGCTCTTTCCTTAAGTAGATAAGGGGAGCCTTAGTAGATCCTCTCAAAAATTTCAACAGCACTTCCTCACTCGGGGGCCTTCTTGGCAGCCACAGATTTGCATGTCAGAAGGCAAAAAGACGGCAACTACAGTTCTGAGCCTTTTCTTGGAGCAGAGAAATTATTCTTGCTATTATGATTGTCAAAATAGCTCCTCGATTAAGTGGCAGAAACCTGAAGTGCTGAAGGCCACTAAAATAAAGCTAGAGATTGTATCCCTCTGTGAGATGCTAGTTGCCAAGTCCTGCTTCAAATCTATTGCAAAATAAAATACCAATAGACAGGCCACTTGGGGAGGGGTGGGGAGATTATAATTTGTGAATGTTAGAAATACATAGCAAAATCAGGGGTGGGCCGCTGATCAGATTGGGGGGGCGGAACCCAGTGGGGTAGCAAAAATGGAGCTCCACCTCAGAGTACCCAATTTGCACTTTTATTATTTTATTATTCACAATAACCCTTAGACTATTCCTGTATTTTATCTTAGGATGGATCTATACTTATCCCAGGCATGTTTAAATTCAGTTCCTGTGGATTTACCAACCACGTCTGCTGGAAGTTTGTTCCAAGCATCTACTACTCTTTCAGTAAAATAATATTTTCTCACGTTGCTTCTGATCTTTCCCCCAACTAACCTCAGATTGCGCCCCCTTGTTGTTGTGTTCACTTTCCTATTGAAAACACTTCCCTCTTGAACCTTATTTAACCCTTTAACATATTTAAATGTTTCAATCGTGTCCCCTCTTTCCCTTCTGTCCTCCAGACTATACAGATTGAGTTCATGAAGTCTTTCCTGATACGTTTTATGCTTAAGACCTTCCACCATTTTTGTAGCTCATCTTTGGATCCGTTCAGTTTGATCAATATCCTTTTGTAGGTGAGGTCTCCAGAACTGAACACAGTACAGTGTTCCCTCGATTTTCGCGGATTCGAACTTCGCGAATAGCCTATACCACGGTTTTTCAAAAAATATTAATTAAAAAATACTTCACGGTTTTTTTCCTATACCACGGTTTTCCCCACCCAATGACGTCATATGTCATATGTCATATGTCAGCATAAATAATAATTTTTGGAAATAAATAACAAAAAAAATAATATTAATAAATAATTATGTTTATAAATATCAGGATCACTAAGTGTCTTATTCAATGGTGAGTACCAGTAATAATGGTGAGTAAATGTTTGTTAAGGGAGTGGGAAATGGTAATTTAGGGCTTTAAAGTGTTAAGGGAAGGCTTGTGATAATGTCCATAGCCAAAAATGGTGTATTTACTTCCGCATCTCTACTTCGCGGAAATTCGACTTTCGCGGGTGGTCTCGGAACGCATCCCCCACGGAAATCGAGGGAACACTGTATTCCAAATGTGGTCTCACCAGTGCTCTATACAGCGGGATCACAATCTCCCTCTTCCTGCTTGTTATATCTCTAGCTATGCAGCCACGCATTCTACTTGCTTTCTCTACCGCCTGACTGCACTGTTCACCCATTTTGAGACTGTCAGAAATCACTACCCCTCAATCCTTCTTACTCCTCCTGTGAGATTTGGCTTGCTGAGCATGCGCAAGAGCCAAATTTCGTGCAGGGGCACATCAGGCGCAACCGGCTGCGCAGGCACCTGAGATTTTCCTACCGGAGCTGCGCACCTGCCCATCAGTGGTAGCAACCGGTCTGTTGAATTGCACTCATTGGTAACCCATGCAGCTTGCAGAGCCGCGGTGTTACATGTGCAAAGCGAAAAACACCTATAACTGTTTGAGCAACAGCAAAACCATAACTGATTGTTCTCTCCGTGGAAATTGCTGCTAGAGCTACCGTCAGAAGCAAGAGCAACAGCGAATAAGCCTGCGCCAGCATACGAATGCAGCGAAACGGGCCGAATGAATTATTATTGTGGTCGAGGCTTACTTGCATTAACTCGAGTATAGATTTAGAGAAGGAACATGCAGGAAATGCAATGAGGGGGAGAAAACAAAGAGCCTGTTGCTCAGTGGAAAGCAAACCTTTCGCTAAGGTTGAACAACAAAAGCCCCCGTTCCTTTAAGGAGGAAGGCAGGTTAAGAATTTGATAGTCAAAGTGGGAAACTTGGAAAAATGGAGAGTCCCCAATTTATGATCAGCCGTTTAGTGATAGGATAGGATAGATTGGATAGAATAGAACAGAATAGAATAGAACAGAATAGAATAGAATAGAGAGGGAGAGAGAAACAGAGAGGGAGAGAGAGGGAGGGAGAGAGGGAAAGGAAGGGAGGGAGAGAGAGGGAGGGAAGGAGAGAGGGAGAGAGAGAGGGAGAGAGAAGGAGGGAGAGAGGGAGGGAGGGAGGGGAAGAGAGGGAAGGGAGAGAGAGAAAGGAAGGGAGGGGGAGAGAGGGAGGGGAAAAGAGGGAGGGGAGAGAGAGAGAAAGGAAGGGGGAGAAAGAGGGGGAGGGAGAGAGAGGGGGAAGAAGAGGGAGGGAGAGAGAAAGGGAGAGAGAGAGGGAGGGGAGGAGAGAGAGAAAGGTAGGGAGGAAGAGGGAGGGAAGGAGAGAGAGGGAGAGAGAAAGAAAGAGGGAGAGAAAGGGGGAAGGAGAGAGAGAAAGAGAAAGAGAAAGAAAGGGAGGGAGAGGGAGGGAGAGAGAGGGAGGGAGGGAGAGGGAAAGAAGGAGCCTGGCCAAAGCTAACCAACTGGCTCTGTGCCTAAGGCAGAATTAGATCTTTTAGTGTCCATGTTCCTAGTTTGATACCTTTAAGCAGTAGAATAAAACTGGCTCTTTCAATGTTCTGTAGGCCTAGCAGAGGTTTCTTTACAGATGGAGGATTCTCAGATGTTTCCTATAATAAACACACACACTCACCCACACAAATGTACATCATCTCAACATAACCGTTGGATTAGCATCGCCCAATGCATTTTGGCCCCAAGCCATGGACTAAGAGTCCAAGCATCTAATTGTATTGAAATAAACTATTATCACCAGAGAATAGAATGAGTTGCTTCTGCAAAACATCAAGACAGTAGAATAGAGACTGGGAAGACAAAGGCTTTAGAGCACATTGCAACAAACATGAGTTGTTAACTTCGTGTTACATATTGTGTTGTGTTGTGTTATTTATTTATTTATTTATTAGATTTGTATGCCGCCCCTTTCCGTAGACTCGGAGCGGCTCACAACACAATAAAACAGTTCATGACAAATCTAATAATTTACAATTTAAAATTTAAAATAGTTAAAAAAACCCCATTTTTAAGCAGACATACCTACAGACATACCATACATAAACTATATAGGCCCGGGGGAGATCAATTCCCCCATGCTGATGACAAAGGTGAGGTTTGAGGAGTTTACGAAAGGCAAGGAGGGTAGGGGCAGTTCTAATCTCTGGGGGGAGCTGGTTCCAGAGAGTCGGGGCCACCACAGAGAAGGCTCTTCCCCTGGGGCCTGCCAACTGATATTGTTTAGTTGACGGGACCCGGAGAAGGCCGACTCTGTGGGACCTAATCGGTCGCTGGGATTCGTGCAGCAGAAGGCGGTCTCGGATTTGTTGTGTTATGTTGTGTTATGTTGTGTTGTGTTCTGTTCTGTTCTGTTCTGGCCTAGCCTAGCCTAGTTTAGTCTTGTCTAGTCTAGCCTAGCCTAGCCCAGTCCAGTCCAGTCCAGCCTAGTCCATATTAAGCACTATTTCTGGAGGTACCATAATTATTTCAGGCAATACTTTGAGGGAGGGTTTTTTAAGGGAGTTTATCAGATCAACTACTGCTATCAATTTCCAATTCACAAAAAAGGGATTCCATTTACCAGAGCTAATCATGTGCATTGTTGGCATAGAGTTCAAAAGGACAGACAATCATGCAAATGTCAATGACTGATTGACTCATTTCTTCTAGGTGGTTAACCGTGTGAGAAAGCCCACATCGGATGAGATTTCCTTTCCATGCCCCCCCTCCCTCAAAACATTTTTGATACAAATCAAAAGTCTTCCCTTCACAGCTGAGATGTTTCAAAGAGAAATTAGAATGCACCCAAGATTGTCTCCAGTCTGCCCAGCAATGGCTAGAATGCACTGTAGAAATATCGGTTTGAGAAATGTTGGCATAGGTATATGGTGGACCACATTCAATTCGAGATTAACAACAACAGAGTTGGAAGGGACCTTGGAGGTCTTCTAGTCCAACCCCCTGCTTAAGCAGGAAACCCTACACTAAGAGCCAAGGTGGTGGGGTGGTTAGACTGCAGTACTGCAGGCCATCAAAACTGCTAGATCTGCAGGTCAATGGTTCAAATCTCATCACTGGCTCAAGGTTGACTCAGCCTTCCATCCTTCCGAGATGGGTAAAATAAGGACCTGGATATGCAGCAATATGTTGGCTCTGTTAAAAAGAAAAATGCTATTGCTAACATGCTGTTATGACCTTTGTTAAAAGGGCATTATAAATAAATGTTGTTATTGTTATTGTTATTGTTATACCGCCAGGCATGGGGGAGTTGAGACACCTTTCCCCCAGGCTTTTTTATACTTTGTTTGATGTTTGGTATGAATGTGCTGTTTGGTTTAAAAAAAAATAATGATAGGGTTTTATATGTTTTTTAATATTAGATTTGTTCCATTACTATTTTGTTTTTATTACTGTTGTGAGCCGCCCCAAGTCTTCGGAGAGGGGCGGCATACAAATCTAATAAATAATAATAATAATAAATAATATTGCTATTGTTATTGTTATTGTTATTGTTGTTGTTGTTGTTGTCGTTATCGTTATTGATGCTATTGTTATTGTTTTGTTATTGTTATTGTTATTGTTGTTGTTGTTGTTATTGTTGTTGTTGTTATTATTATTATTATTATTATTATTATTATTATTATTATTATTATTATTATTATTATTATTATTATTCCAGACAGATGGTTATCCAACATCTTAAAAACTTCCAGTTTTGGAACATTCACAACTTCTAGAGGCAAGCTGTTCCACTGATTAATTGTTCTAACTATCAGGAAATTTCTCCTTGCTTCTAAGTTGCTTTTTTCCTTGTTCAGCTTCTACCCATTGCTTCTTCTCAGTTGTTTTGGAAAACAGATTGACACCTTCTCCTATGTGGCAGCCCCTGAAATATTGTCTCCCCTGGTCCATTATGATGATGATGATGATGATTAATATTATTATTATTATTATTATTTATCAGATTTGTATGCCGCCCCTCTCCGTAGACTCATCAAACTAGCTATGCTCAGTTCCTGCAACCATTCTTCATAGTCGTATGGAGGGACATTTTTGGAAACATTGGATGTTACAAAGCCTTAGTGAGGAATAGTGCATCACAATTTGGATTGGAAAAATTTCAAGGCAGTTTTGAAAACAAAAAGAAGAGTAGAATAAGACATAAAACATCAGTAGCATTTCATGATTTAAGTGGAAAGTTTGCTCACTGTCTCTAGAGTACTTCATGAGAACTCTGTCTGGAATGTCTGGAAAAAAAACCCCAGCCTATTGAAAGCTTGAAAATATTTTACTCTCGTACCACAATACAGTACATGAAACTACAAATCAAATACAGTGGTACCTCTACCTAAGAAGGCCTCTACTTAAGAACTTTTCTAGATAAGAACCGGGTGTTCAATATTTTTTTGCCTCTTCTTAAGAACCATCTTCTATTTAAAAGCCTGAGCCTGGAAAAATTTCCCAGGAAATTTGAAAGCGGCACGAAGGGCCGGCCAGTTTCCTGCCATTCCCCCTTTAATCCTGGCCATCTCGAGCTTTTCTGGACTGTGAGAGGAGCTTTTCGGTGGCACTTAAGGGGGCTTTGGCAGTCCAGAGCGAACAAAACATTTCCTTTTTTCTGGACGCTTGGAGAGAGAATAAACCTCTGCCAGAACCCAGAGAAAAGAAACGCTCCCTTCGCTCTGGGCAGCAACTGTCCTCCTCTTCTTCTTCCTCCTCTTCCTCCCACCCATATTCCGAGCTTTTATTTATTTCCTAATGGGTTTGCACGCATTATTTGTTTTTACATTGATTCCTATGGGAAAAATGGCTTTTACTTACAAACCCTTCTACTTAAGAACCTGGTCACGGAACAAATTAAGTTCTTAAGTAGAGGTACCACTCTACCTATAATTGTTGTTCATTTATAAGTTTATGTTCAAGGGTGGACTTTCTCAAATCTGATTTGACAAGGAATGATCAGGACAAACAGTTGAAAGAGAGCTTCTCATGATGAACCATAACACTTCTCTGCTGGGCTAACTATTATATTTTTCGGACTATAAGATGCATCAGGGTATAAGACTTCAGAGTAGCAATAGAAAAATGCTGCAAGCTGGGCAGATCATTGCACCTTGTTAGGGCTGGAAAAATTTGGAGGGAGTAACAATGAAAACAAGCCCGCAAGCCAGGAAGATTGTTAGCACTGAAGATTGTTATGGCTGGAGAAAAAAGCTTTGAAAAATCTACATTATAAGATGCACCCAAATTTTCACCCTCTTATACAGTGCGTCTTATACAGTGTTCCCTTGACTTTTGCGGGGGATGCGTTCTGAGACCACCTGCGAAAGTTGAATTTCTGCGAAGTAGAGATGCGGAAGTAAATACACTATTTTTGGCTATGGACAGTACCACAAGCCTTCCCTTAACACTTTAAACCCCTAAATTACAATTTCCCATTCCCTTAGCAACCATTTAGATTATTACTCACCATGTTTGTTTATTAAAGTTTATTAAAGAAATATTTATTAAAGGAGGACAAAAGTTTAGCGATGACATATGACGTTATCGGGCGGGAAAAGCCGTGGTATAGGGGAAAAAACAGCGAAGTATTTTTTAATTAATATTTTTGAAAAACCGTGGTATAGACTTTTTGCGAAGTTCGAACCCGCGAAAGTCAAGGGAACACTGTACTCTGAAAAATATGGTAATAGCAAAAGGAAGGAAGCTTCAAGTGTAAATAAGAGAAAGAACTGGACATCTTTTGTAGACATTCTTCTAATACAGAGACGACAGAAAAAAATCACCGAAAATTGCATCATTGGTGTGTTCCTATGGTACGTCACTCTGGACCACACCAGTAGAAACTCACCTGTGCCTACCAGGCTTCACAAAGGCCTACGCACATGTGCGTGAGACAACATAAGGGGTGTGTGCATGTGTGTATGGGGGGGAGGAAAGGCAGTAATGGGCAGCCAAAATTTTTACTGCCACACTGTGAGTGTGGCTTATTTTGTGGGCGTGGTTTAATGGTCATGTGACTGGGTAGGAGTGGCTTGCTGGCCATGTGACTAGGTGGGAGTAGCTTGAACGATCATCGGCGTTCATGTGAACTGTTAAGTCCTCGACTTACAACCTTAGCAGTGTCGCTCGCTTTGTGTTTCCTGCTCTCTCCTTCCTGGGTTGATCCCCGTCTCAGGCTGGGTAGCAAGGTGAATGGGTGCTGCCAGAAGCATAAATGCTGTCAGCGCCACCTCCACCCACGTCTTCTGCTTGCACCTCGGGTGGGAGGTGGCCACGTGAGGCTGGAGGGGAGCCGGGCAGGAGAGAGGGAAGCTCGTCCGAGGCTAGGAAGGAGGAAAGAGGAAAAAAGCAAGGAGCGCAGACGCAGCACCAGCAGCAGCAGGGAAAAAAAGTAGAACCGAGCTGTGACCAATAATCCAGGAAGTGACAGCTGCCAATCAGCTGGAACTGCGCACGCATCTTCATTTCCGCCGGTAGAACTGCGTTCCACCCCATCCTGCCTGCTGCCCACCCCCGGGTGTGGGCATTTACACACATGCTAGAACATTCACACACCTCTCTTTGGGCACACTAATCAAAAAAGGTTCACCATCACTTATTTGTAATGTCTGTTTTAATCCTTGAAGATTCATCAGATTTCATTCCTCCTCGATGTTTCAATAAAGCCAAGAATGGAAAAAGCTATTCCTTACTTTTGTGATTTGTTTGGTGAGTAGAAAATACCCAACAATCTTCAGCCAACAACAGCAATCTGTACGTATATTCCACCAGCCAGCAGCACCCATTAAGAAATTATCATTAGCTGCTTATGAAACCGTAAATGTTTATTACTCCTCTCGAGACCAAACATTTAAGAGCGCCTCCCTGTTCCATTTAAAACAACCGTTTTAAAATGATGATTCATATCTGTCATTTCTTCCTATCCTTGTGATATATTGCACACGGTCCTTGCAGTGTTCATTTATTCCCTTGGAAGACTAAGATGTCAAGAAAAGCCAGTGATGTACATAATGTGCAAAAGTTCCAGTTAGGTGATAGCAAAGAAATTCTCCAACGTCTAGTAGATATCTTGAGTCAGCTTCCAAAACGAACAAGCCATAAACGGTCAGCTGACATGGATAAACAATCAATCTCACTTATATGGGATACACGTACTCATGCTGTCCTGTCTTGAAATAGCTGGATCGCCTGATGGAAAATGCAAGACCAGATGAGAACTTTGACAATAAATGAAGTGATGAAAAAGACAAGGAATAAAAAAATCCATTATAGTTCTCCAATGCATTGTTAGTGTCAGGCAGCTCGGAGCTTCAGTTGACAGCTTACCTCCAATTTTGGCTGTTGCTGATGGCTCAGCAAGGGTTTATTTTTTAAAAAAAAAGACAGAGGAGACTCCGCTTTGCTGAAACGGCATCTTATCATAACACACAGATTGATGTACAGCCAATTCTAACATAATCCCTTGTCATTCTCGCCATGTATCCCATCCTTGGATCCCCGGATGACAAGTTAAGTGAGATATCTTTGGCTTTCCTATTTTATTTCCCCCTTTGTATTCTTGCATGGTCAAGCAGTCATACTCAGTGAAGGGCTACCAAAATTTTTACTACCACACTGTGGGTGTGGCTTATGCAGGACGCCCTGCATTTTCTTTCAACATCTTTCAGTGCAAATTGGGTGCTCTGGGGTGGAGCTCCATTTTCGCTACCCCACTGCGTCTCCCCACAACTGGGCTGTAGCTCCCCCGTGTTTATACTGATTCCGCCCATATGCACCCTAAGTAATATGGGTTTATTCTTCAGAGCTAAGTTTAATAGGTAGATAGATCGAATTCTTTACTGGCCAAGTGTGATTGGACACACAAGGAATTTGTCTTTGGTGCACATGCTCTCAGTGTACTTCAAAAGAGACATTGAAACTCTGGAGAAGGTGCAGAAAAGAGCAACCAAAATGACTGAAACCAAGACTTACGAAGAGAGATTGCGGGAACTGGGCATGGATAGCCGAGAGAAAATGAGGGGCAGAGGGGATATGATAGCTGTATACAGGTATATGAGGGGTTGCCACAGAGAGGAGGGGGCCACTCTATTCTCCAGAGCACCAGAGGGCCAGACGAGGAACAATGGCTGGAAGCTGACCAGGGAGAGATTCAACCTAGAAGTAAGGAAGAACTTCCTGACGGTCAGAGCGATCAACCAGTGGAACAACCTGCCTGCGGAGGTTGTGAACTCCCAACTCTGGACACTTTCAAGAGGAGATTGGACTGCCATTTGTCTGGGGTGCTTTAGGATTCCTGCTCAGGCAGGGGGTTGGACTTGATGACCTGCATGGTCCCTTTCAACTCTAACAATAAATAAATAAATAAATAAATAAAAAAAATATTTGTCAAGAATCATGAGCTACCATATTTAATGATTGTCATAGGGGTCAAATAAGCAATGAAGAAACAATATTAATTAAAATCTTAAGGATACACGCAACAAGTTACAGTCATATAGTCATAAGTGGGAGGAGATGGGTGATAGGAATGATGAGAAAAAACTAGTAGTAATAGTAGTGCAGACTTAGTAAATAGTTTGACAGTGTTGAGGGAATTACTTGTTTAGCAGAATGATGGCGTTCGGGAAAAAAACTGTTCTTGTGTCTATTTGTCTTGGTGTGCAGTGCTCTACAGCGATGTTTTGAGGGTAGGAATTGAAAGAGTTTGTGTCCAGGATTCGAGGAGTCAATAAATATTTTCCACGCCCTCTTTTTGACTCGTGCAGTATACAGGTCCTCAATGGAAGGCAGGTTGGCAGTGTTGTTTTTTCTTCAGTTCTGATTCTCCTCTGAAGTCTGTGTTGGTCTTGTTGGGTTGCAGAACCAAACCAGACAGTGATAGAGGTGCAGATGACAGACTCAATGATTCCTCTGTAGAACTGTATCAGCAGCTCCTTGGGCAGTTTGAGCTTCCTGAGTTGGCGCAGAAAGAACATTATTTGTTGTGCTTTTTTGATGACTTTTTTGATGTAAGGTGACCATTTTAGGTGTTGAGATATGATAGAACCTAGAAATTTGAAAGTCTCTACTGTTGATACTGTGTTGTCTAGTATTGTGAGAGGTGGAAGGGTGGAAGGGTTTCTCTTAAAGTCTATCACCATTTCTACGGTTTTGAGTGTGTTCAGTTCTAGATTGTTCTGGTCACACCACAAGGCTAGTTGTTCAATCTCCTGTCTGTATGTGGTTTCAGCGTTGTCTTGAATGAGGCAACAGCTGATCACTGTTGTGTCATCTGCAAACTTCAGTAGTTTAACAGATGGATTGTTTGAGATGCAGTCATTGATAGATAGAGAGAAGAGAAGTGGTGAGAGTACACAGCCTTGGGGGCCCCTTGTACAGGTGTCTGATGTGATTTGAAATTGTACAGGTATCTGATGTGATGTGAAACACCAGATAACTTAATTACGTTGTGGATTGCAAAGCTTAAACTACCGTAGTTACAGAACATGTTTGTGAGAGGGCATGGGGTGAGGTATCATCAATATGCAGATGATACCCAGCTGTACATCTCCACCCCATGTCCAGTCAGTGAAGCAGTAGAAGTGATGTGCCAGTGCCTGGAGGCTGTTGGGGTCTGGATGGGTGTCAACAGACTCAAACTCAACCCAGATAAGACGGAATGGCTGTGGGTTCTGCCTCCCAAGGACAATCCCATCTGTCCATCCATAACCCTGGGGGGGGGGGGGGAATTATTGACCCCTTCAGAGAGGGTCCGCAACTTGGGAGTCCTCCTCGATCCACAGCTCACATTAGAGAACCATCTTTCAGCTGTGGTGAGGGGGACATTTGCCCAGGTTCACCTGGTGCACCAGTTGCGGCCCTATCTGGACCGGGACTCACTGCTCACAGTCACTCATGCCCTCATTACCTCGAGATTTGACTACTGTAATGCTCTCTACATGGGGCTACCTTTGAAAAGTGTTCGGACACTTCAGATCGTGCAGAATGCAGCTGCGAGAGCAATCATGGGCTTCCCTAGGTATGCCCATGTCACACCAACACTCCGCAGTCTGCATTAGTTGCTCATCAATTTCTGGTCACAATTCAAAGTGTTGGTTATGACCTATAAAGCCCTTCATGGCATTGGACCAGAATACCTTCGGGACCGCCTTCTGACACACGAATCCCAGCGACCGATTAGGTCCCACAGAGTTGGCCTTCTCCGGGTCCCGTCAACTAAACAATGTCGTTTGGCGGGTCCCAGGGGAAGAGCTTTCTCTGTGGCGGCCCCGACTCTTTGCCCCCACCCTCCTTGCCTTCTGTAAACTCCTTAAAACCCACCTTTGCCGCCCAGCATGGGGGAATTGAGATATCTCCTCCGGGCCTATACAATTTATGTATGGTATGTTTGTATGTATGTTTGATTAATAATGGGGTTTTAAAAATGTTTTTTAAATTATTAGATTTGTTATGAATTGTTCTATTGTGAGCCGCCCCGAGTTTATGGAGAGGGACGGCATAGAAATCTAATAAATAAGTAAGTAAGTAAGTAAGTAAGTAAGTAAGTAAGTAAGTAAGTAAATAAATAAATAAATAAATAAATAAATAAATAAAGTGGTTTTTGTAGTATAAGATGCACAAGAGTATAAGATGCACCTTAGTTTTGAGGTTGGATCCCCCAGTTGGGATTTTGGAGAAACTATCGAGCAAGTTATGTTATTGCTCTTGTAGAATATTCTTTGGGATGTAAATTTAGGGAATAAAGCAATAAAAGAACGAAGAGGAAGAATAACTCCAGGAGCAGCAGAAGGCATATTAAAAGCTCAGTTAATACCTTGCATCTTATAGGGATCTAAGTTTTATTACCTGCCGTTCACTTGGCTTTCTTTCCCACACTTATTTATTCATTGATTTCTATACTGTTAAATTATATGACTTGTGACAGTTCACAGCAGTCAACTATAATTGAATGTACAGTATGTATCAACATTGTGAATTAATATCGTTCAAAGTTTTATTTTTCAATTGATCACAACTCTGCAGTTTCATTGCTATAAAACTGTGAACCTTCCTTCCTTCCCTCCTTCCTTCCTCCCTTCTTCCTTCTTCATTCCTGTAATAGAATAAAGAACCACCTTCCTTCCTTCCTTCCTCCCTTCCTCCCTTCCTCCCTTCTTCCTTCTTCATTCCTATAATAGAATAAAGAACCACCTTCCTTCCTTCCTTCCTTCCTCCCTCCCTCCCTTCCTTCCCTCCTTCCTTCCTCCCTTCTTCCTTCTTCATTCCTATAATAGAATAAAGAACCACCTCCCTCCCTCCCTCCCTCCCTCCTCCCTCCCTTTTCCTTCCTTCCTTCCTTCCTTCCTTCCTTCCTTCCTTCCAGTGATGTGCTGCTGCCCCCAGGGGGGGGGAAGCAGTGGGGGTAGTAAATTTATTTGCTACCAGTGGGGGTAGTAATTTAAAACTATTAGTAAAACGTAATAGTCTTTGTATTGTCCTTCCTTCTCTAGTACCTTATTATGATCCTTAATTATCTTTAAAATAGGAAATAATTAAATAGTATGTTTTTACCCATAAATTCTTTAATCATTTAATCATTACCTAGAACTGAACCTTTATAGCAATTAAAGAGAAATTGAGCTACTTGTCTAATCTGTTATCATACCAAAGCTGTTATCATACCTAATCTGTTATCAGTCCAAAGCCTAAGAACATAAGAACATAAAAAGAGCCATGCTGAATCAGGCCAAAGCCCATCGAGTCCAGCATTCTGTGTCACACAATGTCCCTCCAATTGTACATGGAGATCTTGAGCAGAAAGAGAAGGCAAGACCCTCCCTTTCCCTTGATCCCCAACCTGAAGATGTTTCTGTGCTCCTCAAGAAATAATGCTATCATTTGTCCTTTTTGGGGCTATTCAAATAATGTGACTTAATCAATTGAAAAAAGAGTCCAAGCACCTATTTGAAAACTTATTTTGGTCGGTAAGCCACTCCCACCCAGCCACGTGACCTTTAAGCCACCCCCGGTCACATGATTGTCAAGCCACTCCCTCCTGGTCACATGACCATCAAGCCACACCCACAAAATAAGCCACAGGCACAGTGGCAGTAAAAAAAAAATTCACAGCCCAGGGTGAAGCCACTAGTATGCAAAAGGAGAGCAAATCCTATCCTTTCAGCATTGATGGTGTTACCTAGTTGGATAATGAAATGTTTGCCAGAAAACAACCAAGGATCCCACAGTTCAACCTTGAGCAACAAATATTCTCAGGGTTCCAAGGTAGACTTCTCATACTTTCAAATCCCTTTCAGACTTTTAAACTCCTTTCAGACGTAGCCAGACTCTGAACAGTGAAGTCCAAAGAGAATATTTTTCTCTTTAGACTTCAGCTGAAAGCACCATCTTTATCTATGCCTCTGACTGAGAAGGATCATGAATTTGGCAAGTGCATGGCCAGATAATCCAAAGAGCGGAAGAAAAGAAATCATATGAATAGGAGCTGTTTGCTAATTTCTGATATCTGAAACCTGACCTTTTCCTTCTTAAGATAGAAAGTCCTCAGCATAATTAGGTCATTGTATCTGTGGTTTAATATTTGTTCAACAGTAATTTGAGTTGAGAGTTTAATTGAATTTTCATATGGATGAAAGTGAGACAATATGCTTTACTACAGCGTGTATAGCAGAGTGTATAGACTTACAATATACTTATCTTTTCTTTTATGTACACTGAGAGCATATGCACCAAGACAAATTCCTTGTGTGTCCAATCACACTTGGCCAATAAAGAATTCTATTCTATTCTATTTCTATTCTATACAAGCACTTTATATATTTACTAATAGCTGGATACTTATGCTTTGCTACAAAACTGAGCTCCTTAGCATGGAGTAGAATGTCTAAGCTCCCAGCATGCAGGCCGGATGAGTCACGTGCTGGCCACACCTACTGGCAGAGGGAACAGAGTTCTTTTCAGGTGGGGAGGGGGAGTAGAACATCTAACTCCTTAGCATTAGAGTGTGGTAATAATAATAATAATAATAATATAAGAAATAAGTAATGATCTCATGGTCATTTCAAAAAACCCTTTCTTAGCGAACACCTAGAAGCCCAGAGGAACATAAGTGCCAAGTTTCATGTTTATAGGCTTTACGGGTTCTGGAGACTTTGTGATGATGCATAAGTGGCAATTTGGCACACACACACACACATACACACATATGCCACATCTCAGACATCAACACCCTTGAAAATGTCCAAAGATATTCCACCAGAAGAGCCCTTCACTCCTCCACTCGAAACAGAATATCCTACGAAAACAGACTAACAATCCTAGGCCTAGAAAGCCTAGAACTACGACGCCTAAAACACGATCTGAGTATTGCCCACAAGATCATATGCGGCAATGTCTTCCCAGTCAATGACTACTTCAGCTTCAACCGCAACAACACAAGAGCACGCAACAGATTCAAACTTAATACAAACCGCGCCAAACTTGACTGTAAAAAATATGATTTCAACAATCGAGTTATTGAAGCGTGGAACTCATTGCCGGACTCAATTGTGTCAACCCCTAACCCCCAACACTTCTCCCTTAGACTCTCCACGATTGACCTCTCCAGCTTCCTAAGAGGCCAGTAAGGGGCGTACATAAGTGCACTGGTGTGCCTTTCGTCCCCTGTCCAATTGTCTTTCCTTTCTTTCACCTATCTTATATATTCTCTTCCTTTCATATATCCTCTCCTCTAAGTTCACTTTCACCCTCTTTTATATTATCACATGTCTATTTTCTTCCTATGTATGTATGTATTGGACAAATGAATGAATGAATAAATAAATAAATATATGTATTTCCGACATTTTTCTGTGATTGTGACCCTGAATCCACCACCCCCTCGTTGTCTCATTTAGAATCCCTAGGGAGTTGGGCGGCACAGAAATTGAATAAATAAATAAATATAAGCCTTGACACTAGTTAGAGGATTTATGTATTTAATTTACGTGGCATCCAAATAACGGTGGTATATTTTCATTCAATAATATGATTTTCTATTACTTATCTTAATCAAGAGGTTTTGTTTTCCATAATCAAGAAAAAGCCTTAAAAATCAACCACAAAAAACTAATTAAGGATTCTTCCCTAATGCTTCAGTCTGAAGGTTGGCTTGCTGAAAGATTAACTTTTTCTTTTATCTTTTTTATAATGGAAAGATGGGCGCTTCAGCTTTTGGTCTGAAACACCATCAAGACATGTAACAATCAGTTTAGGAATGAGTGAGCAATCTAAAACATTACAAACAATTAAAAATAAATGCCGGCAAAGGAGAAATGGAAGACGCGCAGTAATGGAACAATTACACAGGAATAATTTTCAGAAGCAATTAAGAACTTCTTCTCAATTTTTCAGAGCGGATGAGGTTTAATGGCACATTATAAAACAAAAGTGATTTTTTTTTTTAGCCATACTCCATGACTCTTCCAGCTCCATTCTTGAAGGACATACAGTAGATTCTGTGTTTTCTCTTCAGCTTTCTTGACCGAAAAGTTCTAGGGTGAATTAGAAAGGGCTGCAAATAGTTAATTATTAACTACTTTAAATTATTTAGCTTTTCATTTTTAAGTGATTTTTTTAAAAACAACAACACTTAAATTAAATCTGGTGTTTTTTTTGTTTTTTTTTAAAAGGCTCTCCAGAATAAATTTTGGGCAAAGGCAGTAGCTTTGGAAAATCTGATCATTGTCACTAGGGAACAAAGGATGAGAGAAGGAATTTTATATTTAAAGTTCTGTTTTTACATCAAGGTTTTTTGGGGTGCTGAGTTGGGTATATCTTCTTGTGTTTTTGAGGTGTGATTCTTCGGCACTTACTGACCAACTCATAATTTTTGTGAGTGGTCCACGTCCAGCTCAGCTGATCACGAATTTCGAGGACCAGGAGATGGATTAGTACTTGTATCGCAGATCAGTGTTCTTGTCACCCAAGTCTGAGAGAGAGAGTAAAGGGGAGTTGGAGACTGGGGAACTACCAGAGACTGTTGAACCCCCAATTATGGTGTCTGACTCAGAGGACAAAGGGGACTTTGAGGAATGGACCCCCTGTTAGATGCAAGGGTAAGGAGGATGAGATTGAGACATGAATATCTCACAAGAAGGGGTTCTTGGTATTAAATAGATCTATGGAACATTTGGCCACACCTTGGCAGTATATAAGGACAGGCTGATGGGAAAGGGTGTGTGGCAAACAATATTCCCCATTATAGAGGGAGGTGCCTCGGAGCTGAGAGACTTCTGCTTCCACAGACTTTGATTCCTGCCTGTTGCATGAGTTGTCTCTGGACTGTGAGTGTTGTTAAAAACCAAACACACATCATTAGCAGAGATTTATGACTCTAGCTAGCTGGCATCCCAGACTATCCTTAACTTCTGCTAATTAGGGAAGTGTGGTCAGCATGGAATTCCTTGCATTAACCCTTTTATTGCAGAATTGTGTTACCAATAGACTTTGCCTATGGGTACTTTTCAAACAATGTGTATGCGTGTCTTTATTTCTTATAATTGATCCTGCCAGACAGAACACTAATCAAGAGATAAATAGGGTTTAAGTAAAAAGTTAAGGGTTTACTTTGTATCCTGCCTTTCTTGGTTCTTCTTACTCCTCTCTGTCTAAAGCGGTTTTCCTAAACACCCTTTGCTATCAATTTTTCTTTATAGGGTTAAATATTCCAAGTGTGGGTAAGACATCCAACTTTGGGTGCCATGATATAAAAAAACTGTTCTGCTGGGCTCTCTGATAGGAGCCTCCCGAAAATTTAAGGGTACAAATTTCGGACACACACACGTTTGAAAATTCAAAACAATGTTCTGTATCACAAAATTCAAAATAAACTAAGCACTCTTTTTGTATTGCAAAGAGCACTCTTCCCAAAACAACCGGGTAGTCTGTACAGTTTCCCTTAAGCAGCCATTAAGTACTTAGCTAGCAGCTGTGAAGAAACCTCAAACCCCTTCTTCCAATGAAGTGAGACACATACTTTGCTCTGCTTTGGTTTCAAAGGCATGAAAAAGCAACAAAGTCCAGCAACACAAGATTCCTGACGAACTCCGATCAGATATTCTTCCACAATGGCCAAACCCACACGCTGCTATTTATAGCAGCAGCCCTACTTACTGGAGCCCCACCCAAGCACAGGTGGCCTCCCTTATCTCCTGTAATATGTTCTTACTTGGTCTCTTCTATGCATAATTCTGTGCTTGCGTGGGTCCAAAACGTCATCATCTGAATCCATGGAAGATAAGGGAGATTGACTGCCTGGGCTGTGTGCCAAGCCCTCCTCTGCTGAGTCACTCCCACCTTCTTCTTCGTCCGAGGGAACTAAACTCTGAACTGATTCTGTCGGCAATAACACAGGCCTTTGACATGTTGAATTTTCCCCTGCATCCACCTCCCCATTCCCTGGGGCAGGAGCTGGGCCAGAGCCAACCACAACAAAAAACAATGCTGATACTCTAGAAAGAGTGTACAGAAAAGCAACCAAGATGATTAGGGGACTGGAGGCTAAAACATAGAAAGAATGGTTGCAGGAACTGGGTATGTCTTAATGAAAAGGAGGAGTAGGGGAGACTTGATAGCAATCTTTCAATATATAAGGAGTTGCCACAAAGAAGAGGGAGTCAAACTATTCTCCAAAGCACCTGAAGGCAGAACAAGGAGCAATGGTTGGAAACTAATGAAAGGAGGAAGCAACCTAGA
Organism: Erythrolamprus reginae; assembly: GCF_031021105.1. NCBI lineage: Eukaryota > Metazoa > Chordata > Lepidosauria > Squamata > Dipsadidae > Erythrolamprus > Erythrolamprus reginae. Next base: position 10,741,611 of record NC_091953.1, on the reverse strand, counting down.
ACTAAGGAGAAATTTCCTGAATGTTAGAAAAAATAATCAGTGGAATAACAGTGGTACCTCTACCTACAACCACCTCTACTTACAAACTTTGCTAGATAAGAACCGGGTGTTCAAGATTTTTTTTTTGCCTCTTCTCAAGAACCATTTTCCACTTACAAACCCAAGCCTCCAAAACTGTAACCGGAAAAGGCAGGGAGAAGCTTCCTTAGGGCCTCTCTAGGAATCTCCTGGGAGGAAACAGGGCCGGAAAAGGTGGGGAGAAGCCTCTGTGGGGCCTCTCTAGGAATCTCCTTGGAGGAAACACGGCCACCACCCTCCCTGTGGTTTCCCCAATCGCACACATTATTTGCTTTTACATTGATTCCTATGGGAAAAATGGCTTCTTCTTACGAACTTTTCTACTTAAGAACCTGGTCACGGAACGAATTAAGTTCTTAAGTAGAGCTACCACTGTAATTGTCTTCAGAAGCTGCAGGTGCTTTAACCCTGGAAGTTTTAAAGAAGAGGTTAGACAAACATCTGTCTGAAATTGTATAGCTTCTTCTGTCTGACCAGAACCAATTCTGTTATTGAAGGTTTCTGTCAAAATGACGAAACTGCATTGCAATAGCATGATGTGCCTTTCATCTACGTATATGAGAACCCACAGATAGAAAAGCTGGGGCTTAAATCAGAACTGTGCGACCCTGATTTGGTCATTAGTTTTCCCCGCACATCTGCCTTCCCCCATTAAGATTTGTCAGATAAATTAGGAATGTGTAGCATTTGATCTTCGAATTGTGTAGGAGGTCCTTTTCTCAGCTAGTGATTCCAGGAAAATGCACAACAGTTTTTCAGGTTACTGTGGGCAAGTGCTACATTTGTGCTCCAAAGCAACTGCTTGAAGACCAAAGTCAAAATCCAGCACAGCCCTACTGCAAATAGCCTGCGGGCTTGTTTATACAACTGCTGTGCAAGCATTTTCAGATGCCAGTGTAATTGGTCTGCAGACGGCAAGGAAACAGACTGAGCAGTAGAATTGGTTGTTGTTCCGAGAAAAAAGCAGCCAGCATAATGGATCTTAAAGAAAGTTAACTTCTTGGGAAAGAAAACCTACCATATTTTTCGGAGTATAAGACACACGTTAGTTTTTGCGGAGGAAAGGGTGGGAAGAATTCTGCCTACCAGGTATTTATCTGGCTAGTTCTTAGCCTGGTCAGTTTCAGCATATCCGTTCATTGGGGATGGTTGGGGCTAGGCTTCAAAGCATTTATTTTATTTTTATTTATTTATTTTGTCCAATACACAATGAAAGTTTTAGTGGGTGTATGTATGTATGTGTGTGTGTGTGTGTGTGTGTATCTATCTCTATCTCTATCTCTATCTCTATCTCTATCTCTATCTCTATCTCTATCTCTATCTCTATCTCTATCTCTATCTCTATCTCTATCTCTATCTATATCTATATCTATATCTATATCTATATATGTCAAATGTTTTTTTTGTTTTTTTTAGCTGGAATTTTTAAAATTAAGGGAGACTAGGATGGTCCCATTTCGGCCTTATTCTGGCCTCATCAGCTAGCCACACCCTTCCTTACTGGGATTCGATCTTGGTAGCCTCTGCCTTATAAGGCAGAGAATTAGCATCTTGAGCTATCAGACCTAATCCCTTCCAGCTCTGTACCAGGGAGGGGCTATATGTTTTTTTATGTCGGATCACCCTGGTATATTAAAGGAATGTCACAGCTCCTCTTTGCCTCTAGGCCCAACCCAGGACCACTTCAAGGCGGTTAATTTATTTATAGCCGACAACTATATTCTGTATGTGTCAAATGTTTTTTTTTTTTTAGCTGGAATTTTTAAAATTAAGGGAGACTAGAATATATATACATACATACATACACACACACACATAGTAAAATACATGATGATGGTTATAGAGGAGATACTCATAATAAAATATATCTAAGAAATAATAGAAAAGAAGATAAAGTAATAGAACATATCAATGAAAGAATAGAAGAAGAGATATAGGAATAGAAGAAAGGTATAGGAGATATAGGAGAGCAATAGGACAGGGGACGGAAAGCACTCTAGTGCACTTGAACTCGCCCCTTACTGACCTCTTAGGAATCTGGATAGGTCAACCGTAGATAATCTAAGGGTAAAGTGTTGGGGGTTTGGGGATGACACTATGGAGTCCGGTAATGAGTTCCACGCTTCGACAACTCGGTTACTGAAGTCATATTTTTTACAGTCAAGTTTGGAGCGGTTCATATTAAGTTTAAATCTGTTGTGTGCTCTTGTGTTGTTGTGGTTGAAGCTGAAGTAGTCGCCGACAGGCAGGACGCTGCAGCATATGATCTTGTGGGCAATACTTAGATCTTCTTTAAGGCGTCTTAGTTCTAAACTTTCTAGGCCCAGGATTGAAAGTGTAGTCTTGTAGGTTATTCTATTTCGAGTGGAGGAGTGAAGGGCTCTTCTGGTGAAGTATCTTTGGACATTTTCAAGGGTGTTAATGTCTGAGATGCGATATGGGTTCCAAACAGATGAGCTGTATTCGAGGATGGGTCTGGCAAAAGTTTTGTAAGCTCTGGTAAGTAGTGTGAGATTGCCAGAGCAGAAGCTACGTAGGATTAGGTTTACAACTCTTGAAGCCTTCTTGGCTATGTTGTTGCAGTGGGCTTTGGAACTTAGCCTGGTCAGTTTCAGCACATCCGTTCATTGGGGATGGTTGGGGCTATGCTTCAAAGCATAGCTGATTGTCAGAGGGAAAAGCAAGTAGAACAGCAGACGGAGCACAGAAAATTGCTTAGCTCACATTTGGGCTGCAAAATAGCTTCAACAGCACAGCTGACCCTCGGAGGAAGCTCAAGTAACTAAAGCAGGCAAAGTGGGGAACGGGTAAGAGAAAGCAGCAGCTTTCTTAAACATTTTAGAGACTGGGAACATTTGGAGGCTGAAAACGCAATGCGCAGAGTCCAAAAACACAAGCCATTTTCAGTGGCAATTTCTGCAGCTAGGAAGCAGACACTTGAAAACAGAAGGGTAGGAGCTGGTGGGTGGGCAGGACACCCAAATTTTCAGCCTCTTTCAGGAGGGGAAAAAGTATCTCTTATATACCAAAAAATATGGAGTATTTTATATTAGCTGTTATAACCCCAAATCCAAATTGAGAAAGGAAAGAAGGAAGAACATGTGTAGGTGAACATTTGTAGATTTTCCTGGAAGAGTCATTTTGCTAGAATTTATATTTCTGTAGCTACGGGTGGAGATATGTTTCATCATGGCATATTAAAAATACTTTGGTTTTAGTAAGTATAATTCAGCTAGCTGATATCATTTTAAAAAGTTACAATTTATCTTCTCTTTTATCCATTCAAATGATTTTTTTTTTAAAAAAAATATTGTTGCTCCAATATGTTGTGGTTAGCTCTGGCCCAGCTCCTGCCCCAAGGACTGTGGATGTGGGGGAGACATCCACATGCTGCAGGCCTGTTTTGCCCCCGGTGGAATCTGCTGACGAAGGCTCCTCTGACCAAGAAGACATGAGTGACAGGGAGGAGGAGAGTGTGGCAGACAGCTCAGAAGGAGATCAATTATCTAGCTCCTCCTTGGATTCGGAACAAGAGTTAATGATACAGCCACACATGCGGAGAGCGATGCATAGGCAACAACAACTGAGAGATTATTATCAAAGAAAATGAGGCCACCTGTGGTTGGGTGGGGCTGTGGTAATTAGTGAGGCTGCTTTAAAGAGCAGCCTGTGGGTTTGGCCATTGTGGAGGATTATCTGATTGTTGTGTTTCGTTACTGCTTTACTGACTTTGACCTTTTGTGTGCTGATTTTCCCCCGCTTTGAAACTAAAGCAGAGCAAAGTGTGTTTCACTTTGTGAAAGAAGAAGGACTGTGAATTGCCTCACAGCTGCAAGCTAAGTATCTGATAAGGGACTTGTACCAATTACCAGTTTGTTTGGAGACCAGTGCTCTTTGCTATACCAAAAGAAGGTTTAGTTTAAGTGAATTTTCATTATAAAGAACATTGTTTTGAATTTCCAAACGTGTGTGTGTCTGAAATTTGTACCTGTGAATTTTTGGGAGGAGTCTACCAGAGAGCCCGACAGAACACAATGCAAGATTTAAATACCAGTTTTTGTCTGTCTTTGTCTGATTCCTGCTATTTCTTATCAAGGCCTTCTATCTGTAAGTAACATTAAAATTTAATTCGGCATCTTCGTTGTCGCTGTATCATTTTCATCTCTTAATAAAACATATTAATGGATGCTATTGATGGTGTGTCCTGCTGTTTTCCTTATTGCTCCAGACATATTCCTGTATTTCATAACCCCTGTGTATAATATTTGTTTGAGCCTTAACATTTTAATCAGTCCTGCGATATGGTTGGTATGGCTTCTGGGGTTTCACTATTATTTTGTGAATGATCAGGATTTTATTTCTTTAGGTTGAGATTGCTTAGCTCTCTAAACCAGCATAGTTTAATTTAACTACTATAGGTGCTAATTTCCTCCTGAACTATATTTATATTTTAAATGATTTTGGCACCTGTATTGAAAGTGCTGCTTTGATAAAAAATGAGAATCAGATGGCAGTTTTCCTTAGAAATGAAATATGTTGACATTTAAATGTTTATGGCTGTATCATTCCATGATACACGCTGCATGTTGATTTATAAAGTGTCTCGTGAGATTAAAGTATAACATGCTGCATCTTGTTTTTATTTTGAATTATGAAGCTGTATTGCACGGGGTTATTTTACTAAGTAGGATGGTGTGCTGATTTTTTTATGCTGTTGCAAGCCACAGATTTGATAGATCTGGTGGCATTTATGCATGGTACGCATAGGGTTTTAGATAGTTTTAAGTAATAGATTTGTACTGTACATTGTTCTTTATTATTGTTGTGAGCCGGCCCGAGTCTGCGGAGAGGGCCGGCATACAAATCTAAATAATAATAATAATAATAACAATAATAATAATAATAATAATAATAATAATCTGGTAAGCATATAAATCCTTCCTTCCTTCCCTCCCTCCCCCCTCCCCCCTCCTTCCTTCCTTCCTTCCTCATATTTTTTTCACAATTCCCTAATTTGCTTTATAATTTCTTTAGTTCACATTTTAATACAAATTGATCTCATTTTGTATTAGCTTTCCTATACTAACTATACTGCACGAGTCAAAAAGAGGGCTGTGAAAATATTTACTGAACGCTCGCATCCTGGACATAAAGTTTGCAGACTACACAACAGTGATCAGCTGTTGACGCATTCGAGACAACGATGAAACTGCATACAGATAGGGGATTGAACAACTAGCCTCGTGGTGTGAACGGAACAATCTAGAACTGATCACACTCAAAACCGTAGAAATGGTGATAGACTTTAGGAGAAACCCTCCCATCCTACCACCTCTCACAATACTAGACAACGCAGTATCAACAGTAGAGACTTTCAAATTTCTAGGTTCTATCATATCTCAAGACCTAAAATGGTCACCTAACATCAAAAAATTCATCAAAAAAGCACAACAAAGAATGTTCTTTCTGCGCCAGCTCAGGAAGCTCAAGCTGCCCAAAGAGCTGCTGATACAGTTCTACAGAGGAATCATTGAGTCTGTCATCTGCACCTCTATAACTGTCTGGTTTGGTGCTGCAACCCAACAAGACCGACACAGACTTCAGAGGAGAATCAGAACTGCAGAAAAAACAACTGCTGCCAGCCTGCCTTCCATTGAGGACCTGTATACTGCACAAGTCAAAAAGAGGACTGTGAAAATATTTACTGACGGCTCGCATCCTGGACATAAACTGTTTCAACTCCTACCTTCAAAATGTCACTACAGAGCATTGCAGCTAAACACAAGAAAAATTCCCCCCCAAACGCCATCACTCTGCTAAACAAATAATTCCCTCAACACTGTCAAAATATTTACTAAGTCTGCACTACTATTACTGCTAGTTTTTTCTCATCATTCCTATCACCCATCTCCTCCCACGTAGGACTGTATGATTGTAACTTGTTGCTTGTATCCTTAAGATTTCAATTAATTTTGATTGTTTCCTTATATGCACCAAAGACAAATTCCTCATGTGTCCAATCACACTTGGCCAATAAATAATTCTATTATATAATATTCTGTTCTGTTCTGTTCTACTCTACTCTAACATGTAAACTGGGGTGCAATTATTCCAGATTGTTCTCTGTTTTCCAATTTAAAATTAATACTGAAAAGAATACCCTTTGGGAAAACGAAAAGGAATATATGTATATATAAAAGTCCGTAGAACTGAGGAAAATTACATAGATAAGATTAAGGCTCCAAATCTTATATCAACACAGCTGGTTCTCTGTTCCCTGATGACTTTACCACTAAATACTAATTTTGAAAAGGAAAATTATTAAATACACAAGGAACAAACGTGCTAATTGTATCTAATAAATTCATGTTAACAGTATTCAATTTCTTTCTTTAAATTGAATTATATCCATTAGGACTATGCAGGCTTCGAAAATTATTCCAAAGCAGTGTTTTATATATTACAGGACCACGAAATCTCTCCAATATTCATTAAAGTCATCCAATTGTTTTTCAAGGATTCACAGCCCTCCAATGTATTTTTAAATTAAATTGAAGCCAATTAAATTATTGCCCTTGTTTATTTTAATGCTGCAATTCCCACAATCAACTTAACTGAGTCAACGGACAGAACCGCCAAAAAAAGAATTGACAGATTCATCGCATTAACAATAACAAGGGTAGACTTATTTCAAAATAATCTGAGTCTTTTATAATGGAACAGGATTCAGTCCCTCTATTTAGTTATCTACCAGGTGTTCCCCAGAGCCTGTGCAATAAATACAGGTAATCCTGTACTTACGACCGCAATTGAGTCCAAAATTTATGTTGCTAAGTGAGATATTTGTTAAAATAATAATATAGACATAGTACCAAGGTGTTGTGGTTATCTCTGGCCCAGCTCCTGCCCCAAGGACTGTGGATGTGGGGGAGACATCCACATGCTGCAGGCCTGTTTTGCCCCCCCCCCCGGTGGAATCTGATGATGAAGGCTCCTCTGACCAAGAAGACGTGAGTGACAGGGAGGAGGAGAATGTGGCAGACAGCTCAGAAGGAGATCAATTATCTAGCTCCTCCTTGGATTCAGAACAAGAGTTAATGATACAGCCATGCATGCAGAGAGCGATGCATAGGCAACAACAACTGAGAGATTATTATCAAAGAAAATGAGGCCACCTGTGGTTGGGTGGGGCTGTGGTAATTAGTGAGGCTGCTATAAATAGCAGCCTGTGGGTTTGGCCATTGTGGAGGATTACCTGATCGTTGTGTTTCGTGACTGCTTTACTGACTTTGACTTTTTGTGTGCTGATTTTTCCCCGCTTTGAAACTAAAGCAGAGCAAAGTGTGTTTCACTTTGTGAAAGAAGAAGGACTGTGAATAACCTCACAGCTGCAAGCTAAGTATCACAGAACTGATAAGGAACTTGTACAAATTACCAGTTTGTTGGGAGATGAGTGCTCTTTGCTATACCAAAAGAGGGCTTAGTTTAAGGGAATTTTCATTATAAAGAACATTGTTTTGTCTTATATATAAGATCCCTGTGCTTCTTCAATATGCATTAAAATCAACTGGAGCAACAAACAACAGTTAAAATCAAAATTCACAACACCAGAAAGCATTACTTGCTTTCCTGTCCTCTAGTGATTATCTTAACAACTAAAACCACTTTGGAGCAGCTTGTTCTCAACTTAAAGGTTAGAAGAGAGCATTAGATAGACCTCGGAGGGGAGACCGCTTCTGGGGAATAGGGCCATAATTGTTTTCCGACACCCCTCCCCATCCAAAAAGTAAGCCTCAAAAAAAATTCTCTATTCAGGACATGCAGACCAGACAGCAGAGATGATCCTGGGGGAACCTGAGTGCCAAGCCATGTGTGACCTTATTGTTTGGACACATCACTTTGAATTGTACTCAGAAGCCTATTAGGAACCAATGTAGAATTTGCAACACCCATGCGACATGCGTAAAACAGCCATCACCGGCCAAAACACCAGCTGCTTTATTTTATACCAACTGCAGCTTGTGGGTAGCCTTCAAAGGAAGCCCTGTTTAATTAATTGATTGATCTATATAGCTGTTCAATCAGATACAACTCAGCACAGTTGACTAATAAAGAAGAAGAAGAAAATTACAATTCACGGATACAATAAGAACAGAATAATAATCATGTTTTGCTGCTGTTATCACCACTGTGTAATCTTTAATAAAGGTTTTTTACCTCTATTTGATCCATTTTATGCTCTGTTGTATGTAGAGCAGATTTTTAATAGCCTATCTTTGATGGGGCTGCTGATGAGATTGAAATACATATAAAGATCTCTCTCTCTCTCTCTCTTTATATATATATTTGTTTTCGTAGATTATCACGGGTACAATTCCGTGTAAAATCTGCCCAGCCACATATATTGGACAAACTAACAGGAGAGTAAATGCACGTATTACAGAACATAAGAATGCATTAAGGAAAAAAGAAAAAACCTCCTCCCTTTTCCAATACTTCAAAACTACAGGACATGAAATTGATTTTGACAGTACCAAATTAATTTCCAAACCAGAACACTACAGCAAAAGAATAATCATGGAAGCCATCGAGATAGAAAAACATCCCCAAAATATGAACAAGCGGGATGATACCTCCCGCCTACCAGACATCTGGAAACCAGCCCTCAAACATATCCCAGCCATAGAAACTGAAACCAGACTCAGAACACACATTGCAAAACAATCAAGTAGCCTGCAAGCTCCAACTCCTCAGGATATCACGCCTAATCTACAACCATTAACTAATCAGCATACCTCAGTTACATCAACAACCCCAGGTGTTACCCCATTGACTCACCAGGAAGTTTCTACACAGCAGGCAATTGCTGAGCCATCAAACCACACCCAGCCACCAGTATTTATAGAAGGAAGGCAGCTCAGGTCTCGCTGTGCTCGCCCTAGAACAAGGACAGAAACAGCAGCCTGAAGATGACGAGTGGGACCTCGGCGAAACGTCGCCAGAAATTTCCAAATCCTACACGGGAAGAAACCCGAATATACCAAGACCATACAGGTAGATAGATAGATAGATAGATAGATAGATAGATAGATAGGTATAGGTATAGGTATAGGTATAGGTATAGGTATAGGTATAGGTATAGGTATAGATATAGATGTGTGTGCGCATGTGTATATATCTTTATATCTTTGTATTTCAAATCCCAGTGAGAGGGTATGGCTATCTGATGAGGCCAAAACAAGGCCGAAATAGTACTATCCTAGTCTCCCTTAATTTTAAAATTTAGCAAAAACATGTGACACATACAGAATATTTTGTCGGCTATGAATAAATTAACTGCCGTGGAAATGGCTCTGGGTTGGGCCGAGAGCAAAAAAGAAGCTGTGATGCTCCTTCAATATACCAGGGGCATTCGACAGAAAAAACATATCACCCTTCCCTGGTACAAAGCTGAAGGGATTCGATACTGTAGCCTAGAGGTTAATTCTGTGCCTTACAAGGCAGAGGCTGCCAGATCGAATCCCAGTAAGGAAGGGTGTGGCTAGCTGATGAGGCCAGAACAAGGCCGAAATGGTACCATCCTAGTCTCCCTTAATTTTAAAATTTCAGCTAAAAACATTTGATACATACAGAATATAGTTGTCGGCTATGAATAAATTAACTGCCTTGAAATGGTCCTGGATTGGGCCTAGAGGAAAAAAGGAGCTGTGACGTTCCTTCAATATACCAGGGTGATCTGACATTATATATATATAATATATATATTTGGTATTAGCCAAATATCTTCAGCCCTATACAGAAACTATCACCTCATATGTACAAAATTCATTCCACTTTATACAAATAATTAAAAAACAAAACCTACAACCTGGTGACCTACTTGTGAGTTTTGATGTCGTATCCCTTTTCACCCAAATACCTATTAAAGAAGCCTTAACAGCTATCCAAAACAAACACAAGCCCCCCAAATATATCTTAGATCTAACCAAACAATGTCTGACAAATACATACTTCATCTATAATGAACAAAGATATAAACAGATAGAGGGAGCCCCCATGGGATCGCCCCTCTCACCTGTCATCGCCAACCTCTATATGGTATATTTTGAAAATACAGTGAACCCTCGAGTTTCGCGTGTTCAAGTATCGCGAAAGGGCTATTTCGCGAGTTTTCAACCAGGAAGTAAACTCCACCATCTGCGCATGCGTGCCCTTCCACGCATGCATAGATGGTGGAGTTTCCCCGCCGGGCAGAGGCTTCCCTGGGTCTTCCCCCTCTTGCCCCCGTAAGACCCCAGCGGCGGCGCCAGCTGGGGAAAGCGCGCGCGTTTGGGGACTCCCTAGATCCGCTCCCCAGCTGGGGAGCGGATATAGGGAGTCCCCAAACGCGCGCACTTTCCCCAGCAACGCGCGCGCGTTTGGGGACTCCCTAGATCCGCTCCCCAGCTGGGGAGCGGATCTAGGGAGTGCCCAAACGCGCGCGCTTTCCCCAGCAACGCGCGTGGGGTGGGGACTCCCTAGATCCGCTCCCCAGCTGGGGAGTGGATCTAGGGAGTCCCCAAACGCGCGCGCTTTCCCCAGCAACGCGCGCGCGGTGGGGACTCCCTAGATCCGCTCCCCAGCTGGGGAGCGGATCTAGGGAGTCCCCAAACGCGCGCGCTTTCCCCAGCAACGCGCGCGCGGTGGGGACTCCCTAGATCCGCTCCCCAGCTGGGGAGCGGATCTAGGGAGTCCCCACCGCGCGCGCGTTGCTGGGGAAAGCGCGCGCGTTTGGGGACTCCCTAGATCCGCTCCCCAGCTGGGGAGCGGATCTAGGGAGTCCCCAAACGCGCGCGCACCCCAGGCGCGAGCAACGGGGTGGGCGGGCGAAGGGCGGGCGGCAGTGGAAGCAAAAACACCATCTGCGCACGCGCAGATGGTGTTTTTACTTCCGCACCGCTACTTCGCTAAATATCGATCATCGCGTGGGGTCCTGGAACGGAACCCTCGCGATGATCGAGGGTTCACTGTAATGCATTGGAGCAATCTAAACACAAACCTAAACTTTGGCTGAGATATGTTGATGATACTTTTGTAATTTGGCTACATGGAAAAGAAAAACTAGACAATTTCCTCACACATCTCAATAGCCTACACCCCAAAATACAATTTACTATGGAAACAGAAGCCAATGATCAACTTCCCTTTCTGGATGTACTAATCTATAAAAAACCCAATGGCACCCTAGGACACACCATGTACCAAAAGAAAACCCATACCAAACGTTATTTAAATGCACACTCCCACCACCACCCCGCACAAATCACCTCAGTAGCCAAAACTATCATCACCAGAACCATACGCCTAGCTGACCATGAGCACTTAAAAACTGAATTGAACAAACTCAAAGATTTATTAATTTCTAATGGATTCGAAAGGAAAACAATTACAAATCTAATCAAAAAAGAGACACCCCCCAAAAATCAAGACCAAGAACAGGATAATGGTACCACCCTCCTCCCTTACATCTAGGGCACCACAGACAAAATTAGTAAAATTCTACACAAACATAATATCAAAACTTCATTTGTCACTAACCAAAAAATATCAAACATCCTAAGAAACCCAAAAGATAAAATCCAACTCGAAAACCAAGGAATCTATGAAATCCCTTGCAAAACATGTTTGATTGGACAAACCAATCGAAGAGTGAGCGCATGCATTGCAGAACATAAGAATGCAGTTAAAAAAGAAGAAAAGACTTCCTCCCTTGTCCAGCACATTAAAAAAACAGGGCATGAAATTGACTTTGAAAAAACTAAATTACTTTCCAAAACAGAAAATTTATACAGAAGAATTACTATGGAAGCTATAGAGATAGAGAAGCACCCCTTCAGCATGAACAAACGGGATGACACGTCCCGCCTACCAGAGATTTGGAAACCAGCCTTAAATAAAAAAACATATCATAATCATCACCATGTCAATCCTTCAAGTAATTGTGATTCCACCAACCAATCAAATCACTAAAACATAGTCACCCAATCTATTTGCTACATTCAAACCAAATCTCCACCCCCAACACTATATATAAGGAACAAATGGCAGTTGCAAACATTCCATATTTACAGCAGCACGAAGCTCAAAACTTCAGCCTGATGATGGTGAATGTGATTTCACCGAAACGTCGCATAGATACCATTTTTGATACTGGATAGTTGACTTCACCCCAGACAGATTCAGTAATTGTCCCATGACAAAGCAGCCAGAACAGAGTGAAAACTGAAAATACTTTCCATTTTCTCTCCCTGCTATACACAAAGCCCTACACTCCAGAAGGCAAGTTTATCGGCACGTTCCTAAACTTTGCTTTGATCAATGTCAACTTTTCGATCTGTTTAGAGACATTATTTTCAGAAACCAGAAGTATACTGAATCACCCCACCAAAAGGGCGTTCCGGGATTTTGTTTCACTACCTGGAAATGTTTATACTCTGCTATCAACACTATTTACCATATTATTCTAAGTATAAGACGCGCCCTTTTCCTCCCTAAAAGAGGCTAATAATTTGGGTGCGTCTTATACTCTGAATGTAGCTTTTTTTTCAGCCCTAACTAGCTGCTAACGATCTTCCCAGCTCTTAACTTGCAGGCTCTTTCATTGTTTCTCTCTGCAAATAATGTTTTCCAAGCCCTAAGTGTTTGCAGGTTCTTTTCATCACTCTAACTTGCTCCGAATAAGTTTCTTTCCAACCCTAACCAGGTGCTAAAAATGTTCCCAGCTCTTACCGCCTTACAAGCTCTTTCATTGTTACTCTCTGCAAAGAATGTTTTCCAAGCCCTAAGTCTTTGCAGAATTTTTTTTCATTGCTCTATTTGCTCCCAAGTGCTAATGATGTTCCCAGCGCTTACTGGCTTGCAAGCTCTTTCATGGTTACTCTCTCTGAATAAGGTTTTTTTAAAGCCCTAACCAGGGGATAAAATAATGTGCTGAAGCTGACCAGACTTATATCTGGTAAGCAGATTCTTTTCCATATTTTCTTCCCCCAAAACTAAAGAACGTCTTATACTCTGGTGCGTCTTATACTCCGAAAAATACGGTAGCTGCAATGCCTAATTGTGGAAGCCTGAAATCAGCTTCTCCATCCAAAACATCTTATGTTTTAAAAAAAGGAAGATAAGTTTTCCTTCAAGAACCAGTTTCATCCGATCAGAAAAAAAAAGAACGCTTCTCTCTACCATTCTCCTGAAGACAAGAAGTGTGCTTTTGCCTAGCACTTTCTGAGAGAAATTCACAAAGAGCTTTTATGTCACAAGGGGCGACTGATAATTGCCTCAACATCAAAAGAATGTTAGAAGTCGAAGCATTGTATGTGCACCTAAGAGCATCGCTCAGAGAGCAATCGAGCCTGAACAAGGATTGTTGAAGCAGGTTTCATGACTACAATAGAAAGAAATATATATTTATAGATCCATTGATTTACAGGTATTTATGTACATTACAGAGATTGGCGAAACCGAATGCCGAGCTACCTATATCCACCAGGAGGCAGGTGTTTTAGCTTTGGTTTTGGGGAAAAAAGATTAGCAATTGCTCAGATAAAGAGCAGGTAGAGCGATAGACAAGAAAGAGACAGGTATCCTTAACACTCCTTATATTTCGCTGCTCCCTTGCAGTTAATAGGTCATGAGATTTTACAGAATAACAGAGTTCGAAGGACCTTGGAGGTCTTCTAGTCCAACCCACTTCTCAGGTAGGAAACCCTATTGAATTTAATTGAATGGAATTCCTATTGAATTTATTAGATTTGTATGCCGCCCCTCTCTGAAGACTCGGGGCAACTAGTGCACTTATGTACGCCCCTTCCTGACCTCTTAGGAACCTGGAGAGGTCAATCGTGGATAGACTAAGGGAGAAATGTTGGGGGTTAGGGGTTGACACTACTGAGTCTGGTAATGAGTTCCACGCTTTGACAACTCGATTGCTAAAGTCATATTTTTTACAGTCAAGTTTGGAGGGATTAATATTAAGTTTGAATCTGTTGCATGCTCTTGTGGTAAGATTGAAACATCAGGGGTTTTTTGTCTAGTGGATTCTATAGCAGACATGATCTATGACGAATTTCAAGTAACAGTCAGTTTGGTAGCATTTTGAGCAAATGGAATGGGTCTGTGGTCACCAACCTTTCGGACCTCAGGGACCACTAAATTCATAATTTTAAATCCCACAGACCACTAATATAATCTGCCTAATGACCAATTAGCAACAAATTTGGGGGTCAGTTATTGGTATAGGTCAAGGACTCTTTGTACTGATGGTCCATTTTAGACATCAATTTTCTTGATACTTTTTGTACTTTTAGGAAGGATTAATAGTTTATAGAAACATATATAGTGTAAGTTAGTTTCTTCCTTGCTATTACATTACTTTTGTGAATCGCTGCTTTCATTTTAAAAAAATGTTTCTACATTGATGGATCTAGGTTGCAAAGTGATGGTCCATTTTAGACATCAATTTTCTTGAAACTCTCTTCATGTACTTTTAGGAAGGGTTAATGGTTTATAGAAACACATATAGTGTAGAGCAGTGATTTTCAACCTTTTTTGAGCCGCGGCACATTTTTTACATTTACAAAATCCTGGGGCACACCACCAACCAAAATGACACAAAATGACACCCTAAGACACTCTCCTCTCTTTTTCCATCCCTGTCTCCACCCCACCTTTGTGTGTGTGTGTGTGTACACACTCTTGAACTATTTCCTAAAACAGGTGAGGGCTGGGTTTCCCCCCCCTCTTATTCTTTGGGTGCTTTTTATCATATGCTTTCAATCAAGAGTCACTTCTCTCTCTCTTTTGTTTCTCTCTCTTACCTCTCATTCTCTGCCTCAATCATTTTCTCATTTCTCTTTTTTCCTCCCCTTTTTGCTAATTTCTCTCTCTCTCTCTCTCCCTTCCTCTCCTTTTCTCTCTCTCTCTTGCTTTCTTTCTCTCTCTTTCTCTCTCTCTCTTGCTTTTTTTCTCTCTCTCTCTCTTGCTTTCTCTCTCTCTCTCTCTCTCACTCTCTCTTTCTCTCTCAGCAAAAAGTTGCAAGACCGGAACCTGAGCTTCCTTCTTCGCGGCACACCTGACCATGTCTCGTGGCACACTAGTGTGCCACGGCACACTGGTTGAAAAACACTGGTGTAGAGTATAAGTTAGTTTCTTCCTTGCTATTACATTACTTTTATGAATCACTGCTGTTCTGTCTGGGTTCCCCCAGATGTCAACACCAATTAAAAAGAGTAGCCAGACACGCTGGTAAAAAGTAAAGTCATTTTATATCTTTGAAAACAAACACAGATAACAAAAACTGTTCTTACAAACTGGAATGCTATGAAGCTTCACAGAAGAGTCACGACGGCCAGACAATACAACAGGCTTCTTGCTGGCACACACACCACTGTAGATAATAAAACCCACGCCTCCCCCAAGTTTTCAGCCTTCGAGACCACAAGCCAGAATCAGAGACGCCAAGGATCGAAGCAAGGTCACAGGACTCCCAAAAGATTACTCTCCACAATACAGGAAGGGCGGGCCTGCCTTTTCAACCTTTCTGAGGAGAACCACACCCAAACCCAGCTGTTGCCTATTAGGGATGGAAATACCTGGCTAATTGTCCCCTTCTTTGTGCTGCCATTCTCTGCCTCATATCTATGACGGCTCGTGCGTTCTCATCTAATGACTCCAGGCTACTCGCTGGGGAGAGCTCCCCCCCGGGGGTCTCAGGCTGTTCTCCCTCCTCCTCGTCCTGACATTCCTCTTCCCCGTCTGCCTGGTCCTCCTCCTCCTGTTCCTCGTCCTCCCCCTCTGAGCATGGAGCCGGCAGAGTTCCAGCCGTTCCCTGAGGAGCCTCAGACTGAATCACAACACACTGCCTTCTTTTTTTAAAAAAATGTTTCTACATGGATGGATCCAGGCTGCAAAGTTAAAAAAAATTAAAATGTGACCTGCATCGATTTTCCCATTATCCCCATTGTGTACATGCTGTAATTATAAAGAGGGTTTTTTTAAAAAAATAGTCTTATGCAACTTGCTGATGAGGAATGCTGACTATAAATTGGAACAGATAAGCCCATGGTATTACTACTCTGATGGCTTTAATTGTGTTTTAATTATGCTTTAATATGATGGTTTTCATTAACATTCTAAACTGCCTTGAGTGTTCTAGCTGGAAAACCAGATTAGAAATTTGAAAGACAAGTCAAGATTTTTAATTGCTGGTATAAACAACTAACCATCGCTTTCAGACAGGTCACATGCTGTAAAAAAATGAATACACATGTCTATACAGAAGGAAATTTCATTGAGATAAATGACTTAGATGATAAACAAATGACTTAGATGAGGGAGTAGAAGGGGAACTCATCAAATTTGAATGAAATTTGATGAAATTTTCAGGTGGATCTCAACAGACTTGAACACTGGGCCCTATCTAACAAAATGAAATTCAATGTAGAGAAGAGTAAGGTTTTTACATTTAGGCAAGAAGATCACAAGATTATAGGGTGCAACGTCCTGCTGACTACTTCAGCTTCAACCACAACAACACAAAAGCACACAGCAGATTCAAACTTAATATTAACCACTCCAAACTTGACTGTAAAAAATACGACTTTATTAATCGAGTTGTCAAAGTGTGGAACTCATAACCTGGCTCTTTAGTGTCATCCCCTAACCCCCAACACTTTACCCTTAGACTTCCCACAGTTGAACTCTCCACATTCCTAAGAGGTCAGTAAGGGGCGTGCATAAGTGCACTAGTGTGCCTTCCGTCCCCTGTTCTATTGTCTCTCATATATCTCCTATATCTTTTCTTCTATTCCTATATCCTTTCTCTATTCTTTCATTGATATATTTTATTCCTATATCTTCTCTTCTATTCTTTCTCTGATATATTTTACTATGAGTATATCCTCTATAACCATCATTGTGTATTGGACTAACTAACTAACTAACTAACTAACTAACTAACTAACTAACTAACTAACTAACTAACTAACTGAATGAATGAATGAATGAATGAACAAATAAATAAATAAATAAATAAATAAGCTTCAATCGCAGCAACACAAGAGCACGCAACAGATTCAAACTTAATATTAACCGCTCCAAACTTGACTGTAAAAAATATGACTTCAGCAACCGAGTTGTCGAAGCGTGGAACTCATTACCTGACTCAGTAGCGTCAACCCCTAACCCCCAACATCTTTCCCTTAGACTATCCTCGATTGACCTCTCCAGGTTCCTTAGAGGTCAGTAAGGGGCATGCATAAGTGCACCAGTGTGCCTTCTGTCCCCTGTCCAATTGTCTCTTCTTATCTCATTATATCTTTTCTTCTATTCATTTCTTTAGTTATATTACTACATATATAAATAAATAAATGAATGAATGAATAAATAAAAAAATAAAATAAAATAAAATAAAATAAATAAATTTAGAGAAGAGTAAGGTTTTTTCATTTAGGCAAGAAAAACCAGAGTAGGTGAAACCTGGATCAATAGCAGTAACAGTGAGAGAGATTTTGGAGTCCTAGTGGACAATCACTAGTAGAATCCTAGTGGACAATATGAGGAAGAAATGTGTGGCAGCAGCCAAAAAAGCCAACACAATGTTAGACTGCTTTTAACAGAGGGATAGAATCAAGGTCACGTGAATTACCAGTATCATTTTATAAAGCTTTAGTAAGACCACATTTAGGTTACTGCATCCAATTTTGATCACCATATTATTAAAAAAAGCTGTTGAGACTATGGAAAAAGTGTAGAAAAGTACAACAAAGATTATTAGAGGGCTTGAGGCCGAAGCATATGAAGAGCAGTTGCAAGAATTTTATTTATTTTCTTTTATTTATTTTATTTGTCAAAACATGTACAAGATAGCAGGTATTGGTATGAACCTAAACAAAAGCTAAATAGGTACCGATAAATTTGGACAATAGGACAGTAAGTCAGGGATGGTAGGCACAATGGGGTGCTTCTGCATGCTCCTTACAGACCTCTTCTTCTTCTTCCTCCTCCTCCTCCTCTTCTTCTTATGATTTATTTATTAATTAATTGGACTTTTATGCTGCCCCTCTCCGAGGACACAGAGCGGCTTACAGCATATAATAAAACAATATATATCATTTTAGATCCAATTAATTAACACCAACAAAATGATGTTTAACATCGACAAGAGCAAAGTCCTTCACCTAGGCAGAAAAACCCTGGACACATACAACCTGGGAGAAACCCCTCTTAGCAGTAGCGACTGCGAAAGAGACCTCGGAGTCTTGGTGGACAATCAACTAAACATGAGCCAACAATGTGCAGCAGCAGCAGCTAAAAAAGCCAACACAATCCTAAGCTGCATCAACAAGGGAATACACTCCAAGACCAGGGAAGTCTTAATACCACTCTACTACGCCCTGGTCCGACAACACCTGGAGTACTGTATTCAGTTCTGGTCACCACACTTCAAAAGAGACATTGAAACTCTGGAGAAGGTGCAAAAAAGAGCAACCAAGATGATTAAGGGACTGGAAACCAAGACTTACGAAGAGAGACTGAGGGAACTGGGCATGGATAGCCTAGAGAAAAGGAGGGCCAGAGCTGACATGATAGCAGTCTACAAGTATACGAGGGGATGTCACAGAGAAGAGAGGATCACTTTATTCTTCAGTGCACCAGAGGGCCGGATGACGAACAACGGCTGGAAGCTGACCAAGGAGAGATTCAACATGGAGATAAGGAGGAACTTCCTGATGGTCAGAGCGATCAACCAATGGAACAACCTACCAGCGGACGTCGTGAACTCCAACACTGTGGACATTTTTAAGAGAAGATTGAACTGCCACTTGACTTGTGTGCTATAGGGTTCCTGCTTGGGCAGGGGGTTGAACTCGATGGCCGTCAGGGTCCCTTTCAACTCTAACAATAAATAAATAAAATAAATAAAATAAATAAAATAAATAAAATAAATAAAATAAATAAAATAAATAAAATAAATAAAATAAATAAAATAAATAAAATAAATAAAATAAATAAAATAAATAAAATAAATAAAATAAATAAAATAAATAAAATAAATAAAATAAATAAAATAAATAAAATAAAAAATATAAAATATAAAAAACCCAAATCCTAAATCTAACCCCCTTTTAATACAATTATATTACTTCTCATTTTGCAAGACGAACAACAAAAACCTGCAGAAAATTTCCCATCAGTTTTCGGGAGTAGGATTATGGAGGTCAGTGGGGGGATAGAAAAGAGGTGTATACATTGCATATAGAGAATTGCCTCTTCACTTCAGTCTCCAAAATATGAACCTTAACTTGCCCTAATAAAAATACTTTCTTTAAATGCATTTTGGACTCCACTCCTCCCCACTTATAATCGTAACGGATGCTTTTGCCTTTCGTTTTAGCATCAACCCCGCAATATACAAGAATCCCCAGCATCTTCTCTTGTGCAACCCATTACTCTAACCATAGAAACTTTTCTGGACCGCAACATAAAGAAAAAGGTTTGAAGCACACTCTCTTTTGAGGGTACCCGATGAAAGCTATTGATCTGTTTTGGGATTCCAGGATTCTTAAATGCTGAGTGTGCAAAGAATGGCTGACATTGACTTCAAGTAAAAATACCACCCTTTATATTTAGATAATGGAGTAATATTTCACAAGGATATTGGTGAAGCAAATAGCTATTGTGGATAATACTAGAATATTGAATATGATTTTTTAAATGCCTTCGTCCTGGTAGGGTCCTGTGCTAAGTCCTGGTAGATAAATGCTTGGATAGATTCCTGCAGATTTTTTGGTCTGAAATAGAATAGGGTCTCCTGCTTGAGCAGGGGGACAGCGTAGAAGACTTCAAAAGTCTCTACCAGCTCTTATTGTATTGTATTCTATTATATTCCATTCTATTCTGTTCTGTTCTGTTCCATTTTATTCTGTTCCCTCTCCTCCTCTCCCCTCTCCTCCCCTTCTTCCCTTCCCTTCCCATCCCATCTCATCCCATTTTGCCCCGAGTCTGTGGAGAGGGGTGGCATACAAATCTAATAAATTATTATTATTATTATTATTATTATTATTATTATTATTATTATCATCATCATCATCATCATCATCATCATCATCATCATTATTATGTCAATACAACACAGCAAACGAGATCACTATGTTGGATTTCATATTTCATCACCAGTCAGGCGCTTCCCAAGCACTTAGGACTGCGTGATGTAGTGGCGAATTATGTTTGCCGATCCCAGTAAAGTGGCCTTTTGCAATTGACAGATGGAGATTTTGTCAATTCCGATGGTTTTCAAATGTCCGCTGAGATCCTTTGGCACTGCGCCCAGCATTCCTAGTACCACTGGGACCACTTTCACGGGCTTATGCCAGAGTCGTTGCAGCTCGATTTTTAGATCTTCGTATTTCACTAATTTCTCTAGCTGCTTCTCCTCAATTCTGCTGTCCCCTAGGATTGCGATGTTGATGATCCATACTTTCTTTTTCTCCACAATCAGGATGTCTGGTGTGTTATGCTCCAGAATTCAGTCAGTCGGAAGTCGGAAGTCCCACAGTAGTTTTGCTTGCTCATTTTCGACCACTTTTTGGGGCTTATGATCCCACCCTAATTATTATTGTTGTTGTTGTTGTTGTTGTTGTTATTATTATTATTATTATTATTATTATTATTATTATTATTCCATTCAATTCCATTTCAGTGAGTCTCTTAAACCACAAAATGGGCAGCAAATACTTTTATTTGGATGAATGAATGAATATAGATATAGACAGGCCATGTTGCTAGGATGCCAGACCATTGCATCCCTAAACAGCTCTTCTATGATGAGCTGTCTAAACTGATTGCATGGGAGACAAAGGAAGAGGGAGAGGGGCGGCCTACAAATCTAATAAATTATTATTATTATTATTATTATTATTATTATTATTAAGAGAAGTAGGGGGAGGAAGAAGAAGAAGATAATGAAAATGAAGAAGAGGAGGGGGAGGAGGAAGAAGAAGATGATGATGAAGAAAAAGATGATGAAGAAGAGGAGGAGGAGGAAGAAGAAGATGATGATGAAGAAGAAGAAGAAGAAGAAGAACAACAACAACAACAACAACAACAACAACAACAACCACAACAACAAAAAGAAGAACAAGAACAAGAAGAAGCATTCCTAGACACTCATGCTAACACTGGCTGCTGATCCCAAAATTTCATTTAAGTTTGATTGGATCATACCCGGAGAATTTTTTTTATCTCCCTGTGCTAATACTAAAATAAGTCAGCTTGTTTCTTCAGTGGACAAATGGTTCCAGGGTACATAGCATGTAGATAATGGAAAGATGATCAAACTCAATTTCACAAAATATGAAATGCATTGCAAGTCCATGATAGATGTCCGGGAAAGTCCAGCCAAGAGCCGAGGAACCTGATCCGGTTGAGAAACCCATGATAGCAGAATCTCACAGAGATTTAGTGCAGATTTAATGAGAGCAAATGAGAGACTTTAGATATAATTATCCATCAGCAATTAATCATGAAGGTTTCCAACCCTGAATTTGTAATAAAGGCAGTGACCATGCTCAGTGGGTTTAGATTTCTGAATCAGATAAGCACTTCAATATTTGGGAAGATGATTCCTAAAAAATGCTTAGCTGAGATTTATTTTGTTTTAACCAGGGAACTGGCCTTTCATCAATTATGTTGTGAAGTTATAATTACTCAGTGGTAAATTTGAAATTGATCCAACAGCAGTATCCATCTACGTTATAGTTCTCATACTGTTTACTCCTTTGTTTTTCTATAAGCCAAGTTCTGGAAACACACTTGAAATGCTAACTTTGGTAGCATTGGTGCCAGGTAAAACTATGTCCAGATATATATCTATATATATTTACAGTACATTAGCTATATTCAGCTTACTTACAAGTAGATACCCAACCAATCCAGGTTACAGGTAGATATTAAACCACTCCAGGTTTCTAGTAGATGCCAACTAACAACCACCACCACTATCCACCGCAAACAACAGACAACCACAGAATCATGGTGAACTTGATTTGCATCTTATAATGCTCTGGCCCAATCAGGTTGCAGTTCACACCCAATGACTCAACATTAACATGCTTTCATTCTACTTTTACCTTATATGGTAATACAATGAAATATCAGCCAGGATGGCTAATCCTGACAAACTATTCAGAGAAAACTACACAACCCAGGGATTGCCCACAAGATCATATGATGCAACACCCTGCCTGTCAAAGACTACTTCAGCTTCAACCACAACAACACAAGAGCCCACAACAGATTCAAGCTTAATATTAAGTGCTCCAAACTTGACTGTAAAAAAATACAACTTTAGTAATCAAGTTGTCAAAGCGTGGAATTCACTACTGGACTCTGTAGTATCATCCCCTAACCCCCAACACTTTACCCTTAGACTATCCATGGTTGACCTCACCAAGTTCCTAAGAAGTCCGTAAGGGGCGTACATAAGTGCACCAGAGTGCCTACTGTCCACTGTCCTATTGTCTCTCCTATATCTCCTATATCTTCTCTTCTATCCCTGTATCTTTTTCTGCTATTATCTCATAGTTATATTTTACTCCTTTATTTTCTCCTCTATTCTCCCTTTAGTACATTCTACCTGATTATATTCTCTATAACCCTCATTGTGTATTATTGTGTATTGGATAAAACAAACAAACAAACAAACAAATAAAAATAAATAGAATGAACAGGGGCGCGATTTACACCCCTTTAAAATCATCAGGTTCAGACAGTTCCATAGAACCAGTGGTGGCTATTATGCACAGTTCGGACAATTGGTAAATCGCACGACTGACTGGCCCTCCCCTGCTCCTCCCCCGCCCCTCCCATTCACTCCTCTCTCCTCCTTCTCGCGGTCCTACACACAGAGTAAACATGAGAAAAAGGAGAAAAGCAGCCAGGTTGAACACTACAAGACTTGGCCATACTTTTCTGTCAGTTCTGTGGCCGTGGCTTGGTGGGGTGGTGCCGCCCCACCTTGCACCGAGTGATGTCCAATTGGCCACTCCCACCAAGCCATGACCACAGAAAATTATTTATTTTATTTATTTTTTAAATATAGTTTGTGTTGGAAGGGACTCTTTGGATCTTCCAGTCCAACATCCAGCTAGTGCAGGAGACCCTACAGCAGCCCAGACAAATAGCAGTCCAGTCTCTTTTTGAAGGTCTCCAGTGTTGGGGTGTTCATAACCTCTACTGGTGGCAGGCCATTCCACCAGTTGTTCGCTCTCACCTTCAGAGAGTTCTTTCTTATTTCTAGGTTGAATCTCTCCTTGGTCAGCTTCCATCTGTTACTCCTTGTCTGGCCCTCTGGTGCTTTGGAAAACACACAGACAGATAGATAGAGATAGAACATAAGAACATAAGAAGAGCCATGCTGAATCAGGCCAAAGCCCATCGAGTCCAGCATTCTGTGTCACACAGTGGCCCACCAATTGTCCATGGGGATCTTGAGCAGAAAGAGAAGGCAAGGCCCTCCCTTTCCCTTGACCCCCAACAAATGGTACTCAAGGGAACCCTGCCTGCCTCAACCAACATAGAGGTGGCACATGGACATCCATTTCAATAACCACCGATACACTTGGCATCCATGAATCTGTCTAATCCTGCCTTGAAGCTATCCAGGCTGACAGCTGTCACAACGTCTTCTGGAAGTGAATTCCATAAACCAACGACCCTCTGGGTGAAGAAATATTCCCCTTTATTTGTCCTCACTTTCTTACCTATGAGCTTTAGGGAGTGCCCCCTTGTCCTAGTATTGTGTGATAGAGAAAATAATTTTTCTCTATCTTCCTTTTCTATCCCATGCATGATTTTATACACTTCGATCAAGTCACCCCTTAAACGCCGTCTTTCAAGGCTGAAGAGACCAAGACGTTGCAACCTGGTATCTTAAGGGAGGTGCTCCATTTACTTTATCATTCTTGTTGCCCTTTTTTGCACAGAGAAACAGAGACAGAGACAGAGAGATACAGACATAGAGAGACAGAGACAGAGAGATAGATGAACTCAGGTCATATTTAAAAAGATGGATAAGATTGTAGCTTGATAAAATTCCCGATCTTCTTGAAAAACATCCTGTAGCTTCGTTCTTTCAACTTGTTTAATTACCACCCAGCGTACAACAGAATATTCTACTCTGGGTGGCTGACCTGTAATAAAGAGTTCAGTTTGAACAGAAAACTCTCCAGTAAATCATTAATTTCAGTCTACTGTTCCTTGCATAGCAATTCTGTCAATTTCATTTTTGCTGAATTTCAAATCTTGCCAACTACAGGTTATGAACAGCTTTACTATTTATAAACTTGACATGAAAGGTTAACATGAATATTCATATCTTTTCCAACTTATGCATTTCCTAAAGTGCACACCTTTTGCAAATAATTTTTTCTATGGAAACATACACTGCTCAAAAAAAATAAAGGGAGCGCTTAAACAACACAATATAACTCCAAGTAAATCAAACTTCTCTAAAATCAAACTGTCCACTTAGGAAGCAACACTAATTGACAATCAATTTCACATGCTGTTGTGCACATTCAACTTTGTACAGAACAAAGTATTCAATGAGAATCTTTCATTCATTCAGAGCTAGGGTGTGTTGTTTGAGTGTTCCCTTTAATTTTTTTGAGCAATATATTTTGGGTAGCCTTCTTTGCTATACAGTGTTCCCTTGATTTTCGCGGGGGATGTATTCTGAGACCGCCCGCGAAAGTCGAATTTCCGCAAAGTAGAGATGCGGAAGTAAATACACTATTTTTGGCTATGAACAGTATCCCAAGCCTTCCCTTAACACTTTAAACCCCTAAATTTACAATTTCCCATTCCTTTAGCAACCATTTCGATTATTACTCACCATGTTTATTTATTAAAGTTTATTAAAAAATGTTTTTTAAATGCAGATGAAAGTTTGGTAATGACATACGACGTCATCGGGTGGGAAAAACCGTAGTATAGGGGAAAAAACCTGTGAAGTATGTTTTAATTAATATTTTTGAAAAACTGTGGTATGGACGTTCCGCGAAGTTCGAACCCGCGAAAATCGAGGAAACACTGTATTCACATTTTTAATGTGCAATTTGTTTAATGTATTCATTTCAATTATTTGTTCTCACATTTATACACCGCCATAATCCAAACTTTATCTGAACTTTAAAAAAAAGAATGTTTATAAAATTCTTGAGCTCATTTTGAAAAAGACTGTTGCTTTCTGAAAACCTAAACTCATAATCTGGTATTTCTGCACCATTTCACACTCTGGTCCTCTGTGGTTTTCAAGGATGTTTTAGTGATGCCCTTGTGGATTCAGAGGTTGTAGTAGAGCTATTTTAAGCTTGCAGTTACATTCTTTGGAAGTAGAATGGACTGACTTCTCTCCAAGCTTCAGGCTAACCCTCAGGTCATTTTAGGCATGGCGAGATCCATAGATACAACAGTTTCATTTTCCAATACTTAAAAAATATAAGAACATTTCTCCCAAATCAGACCAAGGTTCATCTTAGGTCAACATTTTGCTACCCACAGTGGTATAACATATACCTTGGGGTAGTTTGCAAGAAGGGTATGGTAAGTTGCTTACAATCCTATGGTATAGCGATATTGAGACTGACATCTTCAGGATCCTTAGAATAGAATAGTATGGAAGAGTATAGACTAGACTAGACTAGACTAGACTAGACTAGACTAGACTAGACTAGACTAGACTAGACTAGACTAGAATAGAATAGAATAGAATAGAATAGATTTTTTTTATTGGCCAAGTGTGATTGGACACACAAGTAATTTGTCTTGGTGCATATGCTCTCAGTGTATAGTGTATAACGGTGATGGCAAACCTTTCTCCCCTTAATGCTGAGAGAGCATGGGCACACACTATAACACATGCGCGAGTGCCCACACCCATAATTCAATGCCCGGGGAGGGCGAAAACAGCTTCCCCCATCCCTGGAGGCCCTATGGAGGCCAAAAACGGCCTGCTTCCCAACTTCTGGTGGGCCCAGTAGGCTCGTGTTTCACTCTCCCTAGGCTTTGTAGTTTTTGTGTATGATTTGATTGTGTGTTGTTTTTTATATATCGGGGCTTCTTTTTTGGACTTTTTAATCTAAAACTGTAATTTAGATTTTGAAATATTAGATTTGTTACTATGTACTGTTCTTCACCATTGTTGTGAGCCGCCCCGAGTCTGCGGAGAGGGGCGGCATATAAATGCAATAAATCTAATCTAATCTAATCTTTCTCACTAACCACAGAAGTGTTTCCAGTGGTTCTGGAAAATCCAATGCCTTTTCAGACAGATAGAAACATAGAAACATAAAAGATTGACGGCAGAAAAAGACCTCACGGTCCATCTAGTCTGCCCTTATACTATTTCTTGTATGTTTATCCCAGGCATGTTTAAATTAAGTTACTGTGGATTTTAAATGCAGATGAAAGTTTGGCAATGACATACGACGTCATCGGGTGGGAAAAACCGTGGTATAGGGGAAAAAACCTGTGAAGTATTTTTTAATTAATATTTTTGAAAAACTGTGGTATGGACGTTCCGCGAAGTTCGAACCCGCGAAAATCGAGGAAACACAGTTTAAATTAAGTTACTGTGGATTTACCGACCACGTCTTCTGGAAGTTTGTTCCAAGCATCTACTTCTCTTTCAGTAAAATAATATTTTCTCACATTACTTCTAATCTTTCTCCCAACTAACCTCAGATTGTGCCCCCTTGTTCTTGTGTTCACTTTCCTATTTAAAACACTTTCCTCCTGAACCTTATTTAACCCTTTAACATATTTAAATGTTTCGATCATGTCCCCCCTTTCCCCTCTGTTCTCCAGACTATATAGATTGAGTTCATTAAGTCTTTCCTGATAAGTTTTATGCTTAAGACCTTCCACCATTTTTGTAGCCCGTCTTTGGACCCGTTCAATTTTATCCATATCTTTTTGTAGGTGAAGACTCCAGAACTGGACACAGTATTCCAAATGGGGTCTCACCAGTGCTCTATACAGCGGGATCACTGTCTCCCTCTTCCTTCTTGTTACACCTCTAGCTATGCAGCCAAGCATTCTACTTGCTTTCCCTACCGCCTGACTGCACTGTTCAGTTGACAGATGATAAAGACAGACAGACAGACAGACAGACAGACAGACAGACAGACAGACAGACAGAGTAAATTCTTGCCTGACTTTAACTAGTGTTGATGGTTAACTATTTTGTTGTTTTCTGATGCTTAGGAAGAAACACTTTGAGAAGTGAGTGAGGCATGTGTGAATGCTCTGATTTGATGAATGTAAGAATTGATTGGGAATGTGCTGGTTACAAACTAAACTGGAAATTAGCCACATGAATTTTCCAATAGCTATAACTAGATTAGACATTGTCTTTATTGATATACTATATATTTGTTTATTCATTCATACATGTATACAAACACACACACACGCATGCACAGACACACACCATTTATATATCTGCCCATTTTACTGGTGTGACTTTAAGCAAGAAAATATGCAATCCTATGCCTTTAATCCCCGATTTAAAGCATCTAAAAGAAGCTGAGGATTCTGCATATTTAGATAGAATTTGCTCGAAATTACTCAAGCCTTTTTCTGCTGCTCTTAAATTTTGCCTCTGATTTTCCCCCCCATTTGTTTAAGGTGGAGTCTGATTCCTGACCACACCATAATAGAAACCTTGGAGATCTTCATGCCAAAAATAGTTCGCTTTTGTTGCATTCTGGATTTTGTGTTTTAAATTACCCAACCAAACCTATAACACTGGAATTATATTGTGATTAGTGTTGGGCGAGCCGAACTTGCAATGTTCGGGTTCGTGCTGAGCTTTGCAGTGTTCGGCATGCCAAACCCGAACCCGAACTTTTTTAAAAGTTCGGGTTCGGTGTTCGGTGTTTGCTCGAACACCGCGAAGCGCCGCCGCCTGGGAGGACAGTGGGGAATCCCACAATGGGATTCTGGGGGCGGGGCTTTGACATCATGGAGACTATTTCCTGGTCGGCCAAAACGGGGAGGAAGGAGTCTCCGTGATGTCAAAACTCCGCCCCCGGAATCCCATCGTGGGATTCCCCACCTCCTTTTGCTTGCAGCGCCACTGCAGCATCCTTTTCCATAAAAATAAAAGGAAGCAAAAGAAGGTGTGGAATTCCCCACCTCCTTGTTTATTTTTACAGAAAAAGACGCCGCAGCGGCGCTGCTGCTGTTCGGGTTCGGGTTCGGGTTCGGGTTCGGTGAACTCACCTGAACTTCATGGCAAAGTTCGTCGAAACTCACCAAACCCGAACTTCGTTCAGTTTGCCCAACACTAATTGTGATCTCCCAAGCCCTAGATAGTTCCAAACTACATGTTTTTAAAAAGGAGCTAATGTTGTTTGGTCTTTAGGGCTATATATCAGGTGTGTCCAACTTTGGTGATTTTAAAATCCGTGGACTTCAATTCCCAGAATTCCCCAATCAGCCATCCCTGGGAGTTGAATTCAACAACACCCCTCCCCCTTTTTACTATACATTCTACAATAGCAATAGCACTTAGACTTATATACCTCTTCATAGTGCTTTTACAGCTCTCTCTAAGTGGTTTACAGAATCAGCATATCGCCCCCCAACAATCTGGGTCCTCATTTTACCCGCTTGGAAGGATGGAAAGCTAAGTCAACCTTGAGCCTGGTGAGATTTGAACTGCCAAATTGCAGGCAGCCAGCAGCCAGCAGCCAGCAGAAGAAGCTTGCAGTACTGCACTCTAACCACTAGGCTACCTCAGCTCTGTATTTTCCAAAGGACAGTTGTTCCAAAATATGCATATTGAATAAGTAGTTTGAGTAGGTTTTCTGCCTCAGAACAGTCAGAAAATATATTGGTGGTTGAATAATTAAGTGGCGGCCAATGATTTAATCCAGAAATGACAGATTAGGTCACTTCATATCAGAATTCATTAAAACCAAATTTTCTCAAGATCAAGCCCTTCAGTATAGGAATCTACATAGGTAGATATAATTATCTTTTAAATTCTTAAGCAGGGTAGAGGTCTTGATGGAATAATGCTCTTGCTTGTTTGGGAAAAAAATCTATATTCTATAGAGCTTTTAAAATATTTTTTTTCCAGGCTGAAGTTTCTTCACATTGTTATATTGACATTATTTTAATCCTGCCTATGGAAAAAAGAAAGAAAGAAAAAGGAATCTATTATGAGATTTGTATTCTGGTCCTATGCTTTGTGAACGCTTTGTGAAATTTAGAGTGGAAAAATATGAGAGGGAGAGAGACAGAGGTCCCCAATTCCATGCTGAAGAAGATGTAAACGGTAGCTTCTATGTTGATTCTGTCAATGAACACAAGATACATTAGATTTACTCAAAAAGGCCAAGTAGTAGAATGTTCTCCAAGGAGAATGTGTGTTTTACTGTATCTCAACAGAATAAAGGATGAGTTCATTATGTATTTTCCTTTTTCAAGTTTCGGTATCCCAAATCTCTCTGGGATAATGAATTCCTTGGTGATAGACTGCTGAACAGCTAAGGCTACCGTGAATTATGAGAGACTCTGTTTTCTACAGCTGTCTATAACCTTAGGCCTCCTATCCATCTTAAAGACACATGTATCCCAATGTCCTGTAATGTCTAAACTGTTCAGCCCTTATAAAACATTGCCCTTCTCTCACTTTGGCCTTATTATTTATTTATTTATTTTATTTTATTTATTCATTTGTCCAATACATAAATACATAGGAAGAAAAATAGACATGTAGTAATATATATAAGGGTAAAAGTGAACTTAGAGGAGAGGATATATGAAAGGAAGAGAATATATATGAAAAGCGAGAGAAAGGAAAGACAATTGGACAGGGGATGAAAGGCACACCGGTGCACTTATGTACGCCCCTTACTGGCCTCTTAGGAACCTGGAGAGGTCAATCATGGAGAGTCTAAGGGAGAAATGTTGGGGGTTAGGGGTTGAGACGATTGAGACCGGTAATGAGTTCCACGCTTCAATAACTCGATTGTTGAAATCATATTTTTTACAGTCAAGTTTGGAGCGGTTCATATTAAGTTTGAATCTGTTGCGTGCTCTTGTGTTGTTGCTGTTGAAGCTGAAGTAGTCATTGACCGGTAGGACGTTGTGGCATATGATCTTGTGGGCAATACTCAAGTCGTGTTTTAGGCGCCGCAGTTCTAGGCTTTCTAGGCCCAGGATTGTTAGTCTATTTTCGTAGGATATTCTGTTTCGAGTGGAGGAGTGAAGGGCTCTTCTGGTGAAATATCTTTGGACATTTTCGAGGGTGTTGATGTCTGACTACACACACAACACATACACACACACACATTTTCCTGTCGACTCACCTAGTATACCCAAATATGGGAAGAAGCCTACCGCTTCCTTTTGCCTTTCAGCCCCACTGAAGGGCTGTGCAGAGGGTCATTTGTGCGACATGATGAGGGTGCAAAGCGGGCAAAACACGTACAGTGATACCTCTACTTACAAACTTAATTTGTTCCATGACCAGGTTCTTAAGTAGAAAAGTTTCCCCAAAGAAGAAGCAATTTTTCCCATAGGAATCAATGGAAAAGCAAATAATGTGTGCGATTGGGGAAACCACAGGGAGGGTGGAGGCCCCGTTTTCTCCCAGGAGATTCCTAGAGAGGCCCCATGGAGGCTTCTCCCTGCCTTTTCTGGTCCTGTTTCCTCCCAGGAGATTCCTAGAGAGGCCCCACGGAGGCTTCTCCCCACCTTTTCTGGTCCTGTTTCCTCCCAGGAGATTCCTAGAGAGGCCCCATGGAGGCTTCTCCCTGCCTTTTCTGGTCCTGTTTCCTCCCAGGAGATTCCTAGAGAGGCCCCACGGAGGCTTCTCCCCGCCTTTTCTGTCCCTGTTTCCTCTGAGGAGATTTCTAGAGAGGCCCCACGGAGGCTTCTTCCCACCTTTTCTGTCCCTGTTTCCTCTCAGGAGATTTCTAGAGATGCCCCATGGAGGCTTCTCCCTGCCTTTTCCAGTTACAGTTTCGGAGGCTCAGGTTTGTAAGTAGGCCCATTTTTCGCCCTCCAGAGACAAAAATGTCCTCCCCTATTGTTTAGCTGTTGTGTGTCTAGAACTATGTGTTCTAATGTCTGGTTTGTATATAATTGCTTGATACAGTATATCTGTGAATGAATTGGATTGTTTACTGACTACTCTATTGAATATATGTAAATAATATTTGTTTCAACTCCTACCCTCAAAACGTCGCTACAGAGCACTGCACACCAAGACAACTAGACACAAGAACAGTTTTTTTCCCGAACGCCATCACTCTACTAAACAAATAATTCCCTCAACACTGTCAGACTTTCTACTAAATCTGCACTTCTATTCTACTAGTTTTTCCCATCATTCCTTTCACCCATTTCCTCCCATGTTGACTGTATGACTGTAACTTGTTGCTTATATCCTAAGATTTTTATTAATATTGCTTCTTCATTGCTTATTTGACCCCTATGACAATCATTAAGTGTTGTATCACATGATTCTTGACAAATGTATATTTTATTTTATGTACGCTGAGAGCATATGCACCAAGACAAATTCCTTGTGTGTCCAATCACACTTGGCCAATAAAATTCTATTCTATTCTATTCTATTCTATATTTATACTCTACTTATATTAGTCTGGTTTATTGGTTGAATATCTACCACTGCCACATCTACTCTGTATAAGTTTGTTCTGAAATATTATACATAATTCCTAAGAATTCTAACAATACTATATATACTTAATTGTTCTTGACCTATGCTAATGCAGGCTTTAGACTAACAAAACTCTTTCTACTTTGAGACACTGGCTGCAGATGGCCAGATGTTTCACCTATCATATTGTAAACAATTTACCAGCTTGCTTGCCTTTTAATATATATCTCTATCTATTTCTCGCTAAGTCCACTGTTGCCCTGTTTTATAATTTTTCCAATGGTGGCCTTATTAATAAAACTGTAGCACAGCAGAAAATAGGTAGCTTAGGGAAAGAAAAATAATAACCTAATAAAACCTATTCCCAATGGGTTCTGAGCTGGGAAACATTGTGTATATAAGACAGGTATGACAACCGTTATACCAATAAGGAACATCTGTCAAAAACTGTTTTTGCAGAGATAGGGGTCTCCTCCCCCCCCCCAGCATTCCTGTCTTTATGAAGTGTAGGTGGCCTAGAACAACTTTGGTCTTCCAAGTTGAGATATATTTTTCAATGTGAAAAGTCGGTGCTGAATCCATTAATAGGTTTTGTGTATTGCACTCTACTGGAACAAAGAGATAGCAATTCATATTGGAAGAATATATTTTATACAATAGGAACAGTGATGGGCCCCTATGGGTACAATCAGGTACGCAGCCCCAGTAGAAAAATTTTGATCAGGTTCACAGAACCGGTAGAAGATTGACGGCAGAAAAATACCTCGTGGTCCATCTAGTCTGCCCTTATATTATTTCCTGTATTTTATCTTAGGATGGAGCTATGTTTATCCCAGGCATGTTTAAATTCAGTCACTGTGGATTTACCGACCACGTCTGCTTGAAGTTTGTTGCCAGCATCTACTAATATAATATTTTCTCGTGTTGCTTCTGATCTTTCCCCCAATTAACCTCAGATTGTGTCCCCTTGTTCTTGTGTTCACTTTCCTATTAAAAACACTTCTCTCCTGAACCTTATTTAACCCTTTAACATATTTAAATGTTTCGATCATGTCCCCCCTTTTCCTTCTGTCCTCCAGACTATACAGATTGAGTTCATGAAGTCTTTCCTGATACGTTTTATGCTTTAGACCTTCCACCATTTTTGTAGCCCATTTTTGGACCCGTTCAATTTTATCCATATCTTTTTGTAGGTGAGGTCTCCAGAACTGAACACAGTATTCCAAATGGGGTCTCACCAGCGCTCTATACAGCGGGATCACAATCTCCCTCTTCCAGCCTCGTTTCAAAGGCTTTATTCAATCTCTAAAACCTCCGTTTGAGAGGCTGGACCAGTCTAAATTCAGAATATAAGACACACCCAGATTTTCACCCCCTTTTTTGCTGGGGTGGGTGGGGGGTGCGTTTTATACTCCAAAAGTACGGTATATATATGCACACACATATATGCACACACAAAATTTTTACAAAAAGCAAACCTAGATGAATTTGCAAACAGAAATACCTCCAGGTTGTAAAACATCTTGTTCTGCCATTTGTAACAAATTTCTGTGACAAGTTGCAATAAGAAACAGCTTGGCACATAGACTTTGCAAGGAATTAGATGTCAGTTAAAGATAGGTTAGGACAAGTTCAAGGGAAAAAAAATCATACTTATTTATACACTTAAGTGTCAAAATGTCTGGCTCAGAAATATGGAGCAAATGTAATTAAATAGTGGGGAAGAAAGCAACCCCCCCCCAAACAACCCAACCCCAAAACCCAACCTAAAAAATGTTTCTTAAAAAAAAGAATGGTACATAAAACCCAAAATTTGGGACCACTTAACCTTGTTTACTGATGATGTAAAATGAAATAAATCTGCGTTTTTGACAATAGGGCCAACTAGTGCAGACATGGCAAACAAATCCTTCTGCTATATTTTTCTATTTAGTTTACTTTAGGAATTCTGTTTTAAAAGCACAGAATATCCAAGATATTCCATGAGAGGTTTTATAATTACAACAATAGCAATAGCACTTAGACTTATATAGCCTTCCTTAATAGGAAAGTGAACACAAGAACAAGGGGACACAATCTGAAGTTAGTTGGGGGAAAGCAACATGAGAAAATATTATTTTACTGAAAGGGTAGTAGATCCTTGGAACAAACTTCCAGCAGACGTGGTTGGTAAATCCACAGTAACTGAATTTAAACAAGCCTGGGATAAACATATATCCATCCTAAGATAAAATACAAGAAATAGTATAAGGGCAGACTAGATGGACCATGAGGTCTTTTCTTGCCGTCAGACTTCTATGTTTCTATGTTTCTTTGAATGGTTTTTACAGAGTCAGCCTATTGCCCCCAAACAATCTGGATCCTCATTTTACCAACCTAGGAAAGTTGGAAGGGTGAGTCAACTTGAGTCAATGGGCATCGTCTTGCCGACCTACAACCAGCTGGCAGTCAGCAGAAGTAACCACTGCGCCACCACTGTCTATTCTCCAAGGAGCTGTGGATAAGTTTTTTTTTTCTTAGCTAGTTAAGAAATGAATATCTTCTTCTACAGCTTCCATTTCAGAATGAACCTTTTGTGGGCTGGGAACTCCCTAGTTTCTCACACTTTCATTAATCGAAAGGAAAGAAGACCCAATCAATGAGAATCCAGCCAGAAGGGACCTTGGAGGTCTTCTAGTCCAACCCCCTATTCAAGCTATACCATTTCAGACAAATGATTGCTCAGTCTCATCAATAACAACCTCCATTAGAAGCAAGCTGTTCCACTGGTTAATGGTCCTCACTGTTAGGAAGTATCTCCTTAATCCAAGATTGCTTCTCTTCTGGATTAGTTTCCGTCCATTGTTTCTTGTCCTGCTCTCCGGTGCTTTGGAAAATAAATTGACCCGGTCCTCTTTGTGGCAACTTCTCAAATACTGGAATACTGCTTACATGTCATCCCCACTTCTTTTTTTCTCTAGACTATACAAACCCCAGAGGGTCTTAAACTACCTCCACTATACTACTGTTGTTGCTTATAAAAAGAAGTCCAGTCTATTAATACTGTACTGTTTGGGTCTATTTCACCCAGAAACAAAGTCTGAGACCCTGTAAAAAAGGTTTTCCTGCATATCTGAAACTTGAAATTACATGACTGCATCATTTGAGGGGTTCTTTCTATGAGCATTATTTTTTTTGGGGGGGGGGTTATACTAATAACAAAAGATTTAAGTGCCAAAGCCCACTGAAACAACATAGCCAAGAAGGCTTCAAGAGTTGTAAACCTAATCCTACGTAGCTTCTGCTCTGGCAATCTCACACTGCTTACCAGAGTTTACAAAACTTTTGCCAGACCCATCCTCGAATACAGCTCATCTGTTTGGAACCCATATTGCATCTCAGACATTAACACCCTTGAAAATGTCCAAAGATACTTCACCAGAAGAGCCCTTCACTCCTCCAGTCGAAACAGAATACCCTACGAGACTAGACTTTCAATCCTGGGCCTAGAAAGCCTAGAACTAAGACGCCTTAAACATGATCTAAGTATTGCCCACAAGATCATATGCTGCAGCGTCCTGCCTGTCGGCGACTACTTCAGCTTCAACCACAACAACACAAGAGCACGCAACAGATTTAAACTTAATAATAACCGCTCCAAAATTGACTGTAAAAAATATGACTTCAGTAACCGAGTTGTCGAAGCGTGGAACTCATTACTGGACTCCATAGTGTCATCCCCAAACCCCCAACACTTTACCCTTAGATTATCTACGGTTGACCTATCCAGATGCCTAAAAGGTCAGTAAGGGGCGAGTACAAGTGCACTAGAGTGCCTTCCGTCCCCTGTCCTATTGCTCTCCTATATCTCCTATACCTTTCTTCTATTCCTATATCTCTTCTTCTATTCTTTCATTGATATGTTCTATTACTATATCTTCTTTTCTATTCTTTCATAGACATATTTTACTATGAGTATCTCCTCTATAACCTTCATCATGTATTTTACTGTGTGTGTGTGTGTGTGTGTGTGTGTGTGTGTGTGTATATATATATATGATGGTCTTGGTATATTCGGGTTTCTTCCCGTGTAGGATTTGGAAATTTCTGGCAACGTTTCGACGAGGTCCCACTCGTCATCTTCAGGCTGGTGTTTCTGGACATTTTTGGGGAATTTTTTCTGCTAAGATTTCTTTTCGGGACCTCCTGACATAAAAATCTTTCTTTCCTCTCAGTCTTCTTTTCTTTATGTGCTCATAAAAACAAATGCTTTTTTCCCTCCTCACATTTTTATAGAATGTTATCTTGATCCTGGGTCTTACATATTAACATTGATTTATGGCTGTTCAGATAACTGGGATGGAGTCCTCGCAAAGCTTTGAAGATGCTGGGTGACCTCAGACCAACCGCAGCCTCGCATCTGATTTCATCTGAGACATCGCCAAATGAATTTGCAGGGCCCGATAACAAGAAAATACTTACATGTTGCAGAAACCTGATTCAGGCTAAATGTTTATAACCAAAGTGTGGAGAAGTTTCCTCTCTACCCCACCCCTGTGGGGAAGAGTAATAGAAAAACCCATCTTCCTCAGTCCAAGAGATCTTTGGAAATGATTGCAAAGAGACCATGGGCAGATGGGTAATTTATGAAGGAATACAACAAATTAAGTTTCCACAGGAGACGTACCAACATTGATGGTATCAGATCGCCCCATTATTCTGCAGTTAATAAGAGTTGGTAATGGCTGCACAATATTTCGTTTTATTAATATATCTGGAGTGTTAAGCTTGATTCATTTATTGGCTTGTACGCTTTTTATCACTCTGTGAACAACAACAGAGATCTATGCATAAATAGAAACTCATTAAAATGTCTGTCACCATGCAATATAACCTCATCTATCTAAAGGACTACATAGCATTCGAGTTAGTTACAGAGTTCTCTCACATAGGAACCTTAGCTGTGGTGCATTGCATTGTCCCTGAATTACAGTTTGGAAAAAACTAGATGGCCAGTAGATGGCAGCAAAGAGATACAAAAAACCTCCTCTCATAACCTGACATCCAGTGGTCATCTGGAGAACTGCAACTCAGATCAGTTAGCCCTTCCCAGTTATGCAATCGTACCAGCTTAATAACCGGTTTGGTGATTGTGTGTATGCACAGTTTAACAAAAGTTTAACCTTCCACTTTGCTGCTGGGGCACAAAACAGCAGAGGCACAGCAATCTGCTGTGCTGCATGAATTAGCTGAGAAGATATAGGTGAGTAAAGCATAGGGGCAGACGGATGGGCCCAGCTGACTGTCGGAGCGAACCGATTCACTCCCAGCTGATAATCGGAGTATCCGATTTGCCAGAACAGATCCGAACTGGTAGAATCCCATTCCTGGTTCACCTGAATTAGAAACATAGAAACATAGAAGATTGATGGCAGAAAAAGACCTCATGGTCCATCTAGTCTGCCCTTATACAATTTCCTGTATTTTATCTTAGGATGGATATACTACTTCAGCTTCAACCGCAACAACACAAGAGCACGCAACAGATTCAAACTTAATACGAACCGCTCCAAACTTGACTGTAAAAAATATGATTTCAACAATCGAGTTATCGAAGCATGGAACTCATTACCGGACTCAATTGTGTCAACCCCTAACCCCCAACATTTCTCCCTTAGACTCTCCACGATTGACCTCTCCAGGTTCCTAAGAGGCCAGTAAGGGGCGTACATAAGTGCACTGGTGTGCCTTTCATCCCCTGTCCAATTGTCTTTCCTTTCTTTCACCTATCATATATATTCTCTTCCTTTCATATATCCTCTCCTCTAAGTTCACTTTTACCCTTATATATATATTACCACATGTCTATCTTTCTTCCTGTGTATTTGTGTATTGGACGAATGAATAAATAAAATAAATAAATATGTTTAGCCCAGGCAGAAAAAGCACTACATTTCTCTCCTCCTTCTCTCACTCGGTCTCAGGTCCCAGCCAGGAGCTCTTGCTCTGGCCTCTGTGAACTGAAAGTGCATAATTATCTATTATGTTGTGAGATATGCACACTCACACCACAAGGAAAATACAGAATCTTTAAGGGGTATAAACAGTAATGGGCAGCCAAAATTTTTACTGCCACACTGTGGGTGTGGCTTATTTGTGCATGTGGCTTAATGATCATGTGATTAGGTAGGAGTGGCTTGCCGGCCATGCGACCAGGTGGGAATGGCTTGAACAATCACCATCATTCAAGTGAACTGTTAAGTCCTCGATTTACAACCTTACCAGTGTCACTCACTGGGGTGACAATTTGCTTCGTGTTTCCCAATTTGCTCTCCTTTCTGGGTTGCCCACCTGCCTCAGGCTGGGCAGCTAGGTGAACGGGTGCTGCCAGAAGCATAAATGCTGCCAGCGCCGCTTCCACCCACGCCTTCTGCTTGCAACTCAGGTGGGAGGTGGCTGGGTAAGGCTGAAGGGGAGCTGGGCAGGAGAGAGGGAAGCTCGTCCGAGGCCAGGAAGGAGGAAAGAGGAAAAAAGCAAGGAGCACAGATGCAGCAGCAGCAGGGGGAAAAAGGAGAGCCGAGTCGAGACCAGTAATCCAGGAAGTGACAGCCACCGATCATACAAACATAGAAACATAGAAGACTGACGGCAGAAAAAGACCTCATGATCCATCTAGTCTGTCCTTATACTATTTTCTGTATTTTATCTTAGGATGGATATATGTTTATCCCAGGCATGTTTAAATTCAGTTACTGTGGATTTATCAACCACGTCTGCTGGAAGTTTGTTCCAAGGATCTACTACTCTTTCAGTAAAATAATATTTTCTCATGTTGCTTTTGATCTTTCCCCCAACTAAAAGCAACATGAGAAACCTGCCTGGGATAAACATATATCTATCCTAGAATAAAATACAGGAAATAGTATAAGGGCAGACTAGATGGACCATGAGGTCTTTTTCTGCCGTCAGTCTTCTATGTTTCTATGAAGTAGTAGATGCTTGGAACAAACTTCCAGAAGACGTGGTTGATAAATCCACAGTAACTTAATTTAAACATGCCTGGGATAAACATATATCCATCCTAAGATAAAATACAGAAAATAGTATAAGCTGGAGCTATGTACGCATCTTCACTTCCGCCGGAGGAACTGCGTTCCACCCCGTTCTGCCTGCTGGCCACCCCTGGGTATAAGGGAATGTGAGTGTGATTTTGGAAAATGGGGAATAGGGTATGATCATGTAAAAAAGAGGGAGAAACCTATAAGTAATGGGCAGAAAAAGAAACTTCGAAAGGATCCATTCTAACTTGCTAGGAGGTGAAAAGAGGCAGCGGGAGATTTCTGCCTTCAGGCTTGTAAGATCCTGTTAATACGGTCTTATAATATGATAGCATTATTTAATCTGATCTGGCCTGTGTTGTTTGCTGTTTTGGGAAATTGTCCAACTTGGGATGCTGACAAGGAGTAAGGCACCCATTAAAACACACGGTGCAATGAAAGAAGCCAGTTAAATGATATTGTCAGCCTTACTCTTATTAATACAGGTGAAACTGGAAAAATTAGAATCTCGTGCAAAAGGTTGTTTATTTCAGTAATGCAACTTAAAAGGTGAAATGTAATATATGAGAGATTTTATTTATTTGTTTGTTTGTTTGTTTATTTATTTATTTATTTATTTGTTTGTTTGTTTATTTATTTATTTATTTATTTATTTACTTATTTATTTACTTATTTATTTACTTATTTACTTACTTATTTACTTATTTATTTACTTATTTACTTACTTATTTACTTATTTACTTATTTATTTATTTATTTACTTATTTACTTACTTATTTACTTATTTATTTACTTATTTACTTATTTATTTATTTACTTATTTATTTACTTATTTATATACTTATTTATTTACTTACTTGTTTGTTTGTTTGTTTGTCCGTTCATTCATTCATTCATTCATTCATTCATTCATTCATTCATTCATTTAGTGGATTTGTATGCTGCCCCTCTCCGTGGACTCGGGGCGGCTAACAACAATGATAAAAACAGCATGTAACAATCCAATCCAATACTAAAATAACTAAAAAAAAACTTATTATAAAAACCAAACATACATACAGACATACCATGCGTAAATTGTAAAGGCCTAGGGGGAAAGAATATCTCAGTTCCCCCATGCCTGACGGCAGAGGTGGGTTTTAAGAAGTTTACGAAAGGTGAGGGGGGTGGGGGCAATTCTTATCTCTGGGGGGAGTTGGTTCCAAAGGGCCGTGGCCGCCACAGAGAAGGCTCTTCCCCTGGGTACTCATTACATGCAAGACAAGATAGTTCAAGGGTGCTTTGTCATAATTGTGATGATTATGGGGTACAGCCAGGGGTGGACAGAAGGCAGGATGGGGTGGAACGCAGTTCCACAAGTGGAAATTTATTTCTTTATTTATTGGATTTGTATGCTACCCCTCTCTGAGGACTCGGGGCGGCTCACAACATAAATGAAGCTGTCCTTCTCCCTCTCCTCAGAAAGCGGCATGGAGACCAGCACCGGCAGGAGTTGCAGGGGGCCCATTTCCTCCCCCATCTTTTCTCAAGAGCTGACTGGCACCTAGCTACCCAGCCTGAGGCAGGGGGTGACCCAGGAAGGAGAGCGCTGGAAACGTGAAGCAAATTGTCACCCCACAGAGCGACACTGGTGAGGTTGTAAGTCAAAGACTTAACCGTTCACTTGAACAATGATAATTGTTCAAGCCACTCCCACCTGGTCACATGGCTGGCAAGCCACTCCTACCCAGTCACATGACCATCAAGCCATGCCGCACAATATAAGCCACACCTACAAAGGGAACACTTAAAAAACAGAATATAACTTCAAGTAAATCAAACGTCTGTGAAATCAAACCATCCACTTGGGGAGCCACACTAATTGACAGTCAATTTCACATGCTGTTGTGCAAATGGAATAGTTGTGCAAATGAAATAATCAATGAGAATACTGTATTATTTAACAGGCTGTTTCCGGCCACCGGAGGGATTCCGGGGGGCAGGTGAAGCTGTTTTTGTCCTTTCTAGGGATTGAATTATGGGTTGGGGCACTTGCACATGCATGATAGCATGCTCTTTCGGCATCCAAGAAAAAAAAAAGGTTTGCCATCACTGTTATAGAGTTTCCAGCCTGGACTAGATCCCTTTCAACTCTGCTAATCTGTTATGCTAAAAAACAGTTCTACAGAGGAATCATTGAGTCTGTCATCTGCACCTCTATAACTGTCTGGTTTGGTACTGCAACCCAACAAGACCGACACAGACTTCAGAGGAGAATCAGAACTGCAGAAAAAACAATTGCTGCCAACCTGCCTTCCATTGAGGACCTGTATACTGCACAAGTCAAAAAGAGAGTGGGGAAAATATTTACTGACCCCTTGCATCCTGGACACGAACTGTTTCAACTCCTACCCTCAAAACGTCGCTACAGAGCACTGCACACCAAGACAACTAGACACAAGAACAGTTTTTCCCCGAAAGCCATCACTCTACTAAACAAATAATCCCCTCAACAATGTCAGACTTTTTACTAAATCTGCACTTCTATTTCTACTAGTTTTTATCATCATTCCTATCATTCTTTTCCTCCCACTTAGGACTGTATGACTGTAACTTGTTGATGTATCCTAAGATTTTTATTAATATTGATTGTTTCTTCATTGCTTATTTGACCCCTATGACAATCATTAAGTGTTGTACCACATGATTCTTGACAAATGTACCTTTTTCTTTTGTGTACGCTGAGAGCATCTGTACCAAGACAAATTCCTTGTGTGTCCAATCACACTTGGTCAATAAAATTCTATTCTATTCTATTCTATTCTATTCTATTCTATTCTATTATTTGCTAACTATGCCTTAGAATTAATACTAAATCCCCTTATATACATTAGTTCTTTGGAGGACTGCAAATATCAGTCATTTGGGACATTTTGATGGTATGGGAAATGTGGTTGCCAAGCATTTGAGCAGTGAGCAGAGAGTTTATAAATGTGTGAGAAATGTCAGCACTAATTTACCTGATATTATTTCAAGACTTGTTGCTGGATCCAACTTCAACATTGCAGTTAATAAATAATGGGTTGCAATTGATTCCAAAAGTAATTATGCCTTAATGTGAACTGGAACAAATGTTACATAGATTTTAGATATTGTATTCTAGGTTGGTGACAAGAAAGATGAGGAAGATGGAATTGGTGCATATAAACCAAGCAAGATAATTATATTTTTTTCTTCACAGTACTACTATGGCAATAATTGAAACATTGTGCTGTATTACAAGCATACATGTTCCCCGAGACTGAGACAAATGAAAACAATTCAAGGGAAGAATTGAAAATATCTGATTGGAAATTGTTGGGAGATCTTTATTCAGAAAAAAGCATTCAAGCTTTAGGGCTTGCTGAAAGTGCATGTAGCTGTTATAAGACCAGACATAAAAGTCTGTCTTGAGTTAATCATGACTTGTGACAAGCCCTGAATCAACTAGGTCAGACAGAACAATAATAAAAAAGAGCAACCAAGATGATTAAGGGATTGGAAACCAAGACTTACGAAGAGAGACCGAGGGAACTGGGCATGGATAGCCTAGAGAAAAGGAGGGCCAGAGCGGATATGATAGCAGTCTACAAGTATACGAGGGGATGTCATAGAGAGGAGAGGATCACTTTATTCTTCAGGGCACCAGAGGGCTGGATGAGGAACAACGGCTGGAAGCTGACCAAGGAGAGATTCAACATGGAAATAAGGAGGAACTTCCTGACGGTCAGAGCGATCAACCAATGGAACAACCTACCAGCGGACGTTGTGAACTCCAACACTCTGGACATTTTTAAGAGAAGATTGAACTGCCACTTGACTGGTGTACTATAGGGTTCCTGCATGGGCAGGGGGTTGAACTCGATGGCCTTCATGGTCCCTTTCAACTCTAACAATAAGTAAGTAAGTAAGTAAGTAAGTAAGTAAGTAAGTAAGTAAGTAAGTAAGTAAGTAAGTAGCAATAAAGTGTCAGTATTGCTTCACAATGCCTTGGTAAGACCACACTTGGAGTACCGCATCCAGTTTTGGTCACCACAATGTATAAAAAGAGGTTGAGACTCTAGAAAGAGTGCAGAGAAGAGCAACAAGATGATTAGGGGACTGGAGGCTAAAACATAGGAAGGCCAGCTGCAGGAATAGGGTATATCTAGTGTAATGAAAAGGAGTAAGGTGACCAGATGTCCCAATTTTGGCGGGACGGTCCCGATTTTGGGCGGTTTGTCCCACGGCGTTCTGAGGTAGTCCCAATTTTTTGAGAACGCCAGCTGTGGATGCCTTGGGGCTGGCCGATCACGTGTGTGAGCCAAAAATCAGCTGAAGAAAAGAAGGAAGGATGGGAGGAAAGAAAGAAAGAAAGAAAGAAAGAAAGAAAGAAAGAAAGAAGGAAACAGTACAGATGCTTCATCCATCATGCTACATGAAGCTCAGATGATTTTTGATAAAGAGAACATTCCTTGATTTTTAATTTATTTGGCGCCACTGAAATGTGCCATCACTTAAGAAGTAATGGCCAAGATTCCTGGAAAAAGTTTTACAGGAGACAGGTTTTACAGGTCTGTGAAACCTAAAATAGCTCTTACATAACATTTTCCTTTTATTGAAAAACAAAGGCTGATATATCTCAGCCAGGAATGAAATGCTACTGTTTTGGCCTAGTTCAGATGTACCGGTCACAGCAGCTGCTTGTGATTCAGAGAACCACTAATGGTAACAGCGTGAGCCTCCACCCACCCGCATGGATGCCGCCATTTTCTTTTTTTAACCCTATGTGAATGTGCAAAGCACTCTGCGCATGTACAGAGGGTGAAAAAGTATGCACACGAGCAGCACAAGCAGTGATGGGTTCCTACAGGTACTGTCAGATACACAGAACCAGCAGAAAAATTTTGGTCAGGTATGCAG
This sequence comes from Erythrolamprus reginae, assembly GCF_031021105.1. Classification (NCBI taxonomy): domain Eukaryota; kingdom Metazoa; phylum Chordata; class Lepidosauria; order Squamata; family Dipsadidae; genus Erythrolamprus; species Erythrolamprus reginae. The sequence continues at coordinate 10,697,841 of NC_091953.1, read as the reverse complement.
AACCGATAGGAAAATTTTGAATTTTTTTCTTTTCCCCCCTTCTATATTCCCTTTCCTCTGGGTATATTTTCCCTATCACAGTAAATGAGATTGAATATGTATAGTTTTAGAAGATTTGTTTGTGTACATACACTTTATATAGTAGATAATGTATATTTTTGTGTGCTTGCGACAACTGATGGGACGATGGGACAAGGTAAGACGATATATGGTTAGTAGAATCCGAGACCAAACTACAGGGACTAAATTGGAATCACTTTATAATATGTAAATAGATATGTTGCTCTTCAGTTAAAACGGTATATAGAAGAAACACCCCCAATTTGGTGGTGGGGTTTGAATGTTTGTCTGGTAGTGGGCACCAATCACTGAGCACTTGTTGTATGTTGTGTGTGTGTTTTATATAATACCCAGTGTGCCTTACGTCCCCTGTCCAATTGTCTCTCCTTATCTCATTTATCTTTTCTTCCTTTCAAATTTGTTCACCTAGAAACATAGAAACATAGAAGACTGACAGCAGAAAAAGACCTCATGGTCCATCTAATCTGCCCTTATACTATTTCCCCTATTTCATCTTACAATGGATATATGTTTAACCCAGGCATGTTTAAATTCAGTTACCGTGGATTTACCAACCACGTCTGCTGGAAGTTTGTTCCAAGGATCTACTACTCTTTCAGTGAAATAATATTTTCTCACGTTGCTTTTGATCTTTCCCCCAACTAACTTCAGATTGTGTCCCCTTGTTCTTGTGTTCACTTTCCTATTAAAAACACTTCCCTCCTGAACCTTATTTAACCCTTTAACATATTTAAATGTTTCAATCATGTCCCCCCTTTTCCTTCTGTCCTCCAGACTATACAGATTGAGTTCATTAAGTCTTTCCTGATACGTTTTATGCTTAAGACTTTCCACCATTCTTGTAGCCCGTCTTTGGACCCATTCAATTTTGTCAATATCTTTTTGTAGGTGAGGTCTCCAGAACTGAACACAGTATTCCAAATGTAGTCTCACCAGCGCTCTATATAAGGGGATCTATATACTTTTAAAATCTTTTCTTCTATTTGTTTCTTTTGTTATATTACTACATATCTATTCTCTTCAATGTGTATTATGTATTGGACTAAATAAATAAATAAATAAAATAAATAAATATTCTATATTTTAAAATCAATAATAATAATAATAATAATAATAATAATAATAATGATAATAATAATAATTAAAAAAACCCTTACACACTACAGCTCAATGTCAAAACTGATGGCTGTTTTGTAACCACCTCCCATTGCAAATGGAACCACTCCTCTCGCATCTTCATCCCTTCTCCAATCCAGGAAAGACAAGTAGGAGTTAGCATTCCTAGCACGTAACCAAGTAATGTAGCAGAGAGAAGGCGCCGAGTGGAGAAGAGCATTCAGGAATCCTTCAGGCTTATCTAATTGACACCCTGATTGCCTAAAAGCAAAGAGATTAAGACATTCAGTGGCCATCGGGGGGTTTTTTTTTTTTGCATGGAAGGACATTGTGGAGGAGGGTAGAAATCCCGGCAGGAATAATGGGGCCGAAATAATTGGCTTGCGCCCATAAATTCACGGTGCGTCCTTTTTCGGATAAAGAAGGAACGGATACCTTAAAGAATCCCCATCGCCTGGGCTCAATAGCATGAAATGTCAAAGCCAAGGAAGCATTTTCGAGGCATGGAAAAGAGCAAAGCGAGGGCTATAAATCTCTACACGGGAGCCCCTTGATCTCCAAGAGAAAATTTAAACAGCCCTCTGAGAGAAAGATGGATGGGCAGAGCAGCACAAATACACACCAACACACACACTGCTGACACACACACACGTCCACACCTCCATTCAACTGTCCATCCAAACATCTGATTTCCCTGGATGGCATTCTTGCATGCATTTCTAACCTCCTGCTTCATTAACACCAGGAAATGAACTCCGATGCCAAAGGCTGGCCTGGTTCAGCGGGCACAGAAAATGCCACCAATCTCCTGCTTGGTTTTTGTGCAAAGTCTGAGCTCCGGAGGGAGGGCAGAGTGGAGAAGAGGTCAGGGGTCAGTTGTGGCAGGACATAGCAAGCGGCTCGCCTCCGAGCCACATTGTCTACTCTGTTCCCTCCCTGAACTTTTAAGCTGAGAAATAGGATGAATTGCAGAGCGGCAAAGGGGAGGCGGGAAGAACGGCCGAGTTATCCAATTTGTCGTCCATCTAGGCTGGTTTGCAAAGAGCGAATCGGGGTTTAAAACAAATCCTTGTGGGCTGGTGAGGATGTTTTCTCTATTCAATGGGAATCCGAATAGAGATGGAAGGGACCTTGGTGGTCTTCTAGAAGGTTAGAGTACAACATTGCCAATTGCTAGCTGTAGTTAGAGTACAACATTGGTTAGAGTACAACATTGCCAATTGCTAGCTGTAGTTCAGCAGTTCAAATCTCACCTAACTGCTAGCTGTAGTTCAGCAGTTCAAATCTCACCACTGGTTCCCGGTTGACTCAGCCTTCCATCCTTCCGAGGTGGGTAAAATGAGGGCCCAGATTATCGTTGTTATTATTATTATTTATTAGATTTGTATGCTGCCCTTCTCTTGAAGAGCCAGGGTGGCACAGCAGGTAGAGTGCAGTACTGCAGGCCACTGAAGCTGACTGTAGATCTGTAGGTCAGCGGTTCAAATCTCATCACCGGCTCAAGGTTGACTCAGCCTTCCATCCTTCCAAGGTGGGTCAAATGAGGATCCGGATTGTGGGGGCAATAGGCTGGCTCTGTTAAAAAGTGCTATTGCTGACATGTTGTAAGCCACCCTGAGTCTAAGGAGAAGGACGGCATAAAAATTGAATTCAATCAATCAATCAATCAATCAATCAATCTCATAGGGTTGACCTTCTCTGGGTCAAATCTCAGGTAACTGCTAGCTATGGTTCAGCAGTTCAAATCTAACCACTGGTTCAAGGTTGACTAAGCCTTCCATCCTTCCGAGGTGGGTAAAATGAGGACCCAGATTGTTGGGGGCAATATACCGATTCTGTAAACCACTTAGACAGGGCTGTAAAAGCACTATGAAGTGGTATATAAGTCTAAATACTATTGTTATTGCTATACTTCAACCCCCTGCTCAAGCAGGTGACCCTATACCTGTGATGGCGAACCTATGGCATGAGTGCCACAGGTGACACGCAGAGCCATATCAGAGGGCACGTGAGGCGTTGCCCTACATCAGCTACAGCGCACAAGTGTGTGCTAGCCAGCTGATTTTTGGACACGGGGAAGGCTGTTTTGCCCTCTGGAGACTTTAGGGAAGCTTCCATGATGTCCCAGAGTGCAAAAAAACTCACCCAATGGGCAAACTGGAAGTTTGGAAAAACAGACTTCCGGTTTGCCCACTGTGATGTTTTTTGCACTCCGGAGGCTTCCGGGAAACTTCCAGAAGCCATAGAGTGTGAAAAGCAGCCCAATGGGCAAACCGGAAGTTCAGAAAAACAAACTTCTGGTTTGCCCATTGTGCTGTTTTCTGCACTCCGGGGCTTCAGGAAGCTTACCTGAGGGCTCCAGAGTGCGAAAAACATCACAATGGGAAAACAGGAAGTCTGTTTTTCCAAACTTCCTGTTTGTCCATTTAGCAGTTTTGTCACCACCCCAGGCTTCAGTGAGGACTGTGTGCATGCGCGGGGATGGGGGGTATTATGCACATTGGCAGGGCAGAAAATTCTGTTCTGTTCTATTTGATTCTACTCTATCCTGTTGTGATTCAGCCTGAGGCTGCTCAGGGACCAGCTGTGTCTCTGCTGGCTCCATGCCCGGAGGAGGAGGACAGCGAAGAGGAGGGGGCTGAACAGTTGGACGGGGGAGAGGAAAGTCAGGAATGGGACGAAGGAGAACAGTATAACACTCCACCAACCACCAGACACCTGGTTCACAGTTTGGAGTGGCGTTATCCTGTCTTGTTTCTCGGCGTCTCTGTTCCTGGCTTGTGGCCCAGCAGCTATGGAAGACCCGTGGGAGGTGTAGCTCTGCTATCTCCAGCCTTGGCTTGGCAGCAAGAATTCTGTATTGCTGCATGGACTTTTGGCCTTCATGAATATATCTGAAGATACAGCATTTTCCTGTTTGTAAGGACATTTTCTGTTACCTGTGTTTTTCTTGAATTTTATAAAACTGCCTTTGCCTTTTACCAGTGTGTCTGGCTTCTCTTTTTGGGTTGGTATTGGCTTCTGGAGTGACCCAGACAGAACACTATCCTATCCATTACTCCTGGGAAAACTATAGTTTTGACTATACATACTTTTGCTGGCAAGAGATCTCTGCTTTTTAATATGCTGTTTACGTTTTCCACAGCTTTCCTCCCAAGGAGCAAGTGTCTTTTAATTTCATGGCAGCAGTCACCGTCTGCAGTGATCTTCGAGTGCAAGAAAATAAAATATGTCACTGCTTCCATTTCTTCTCCTTTGCCAGGAAGTGATAAGACCGGATGCCATGTTCTTAATTTTTTTTTTAATGTTGAGAATTTCAAGCCAACTTTTACAGTCTCCTCTTTCATCAAGAGGTTCTTCAGTTTCTCTTAACACATCTCTTCATTAGATTTGAGTATCTAAGATACCATCTTCCCCAGGTCCTTTTTGATTGATTAATTGAGATAATCTGGCCCGATGCATTGTAGGGCTTTATAGATATACACAACTAATCTAAGTTCTTTAACCTTGATCACGAACCAAATAGACAAATTGTTGCCAAATAATTTTATTAATTTACAGTTATAGAAAATAACTTGATTTTGAAATAGATGCAAATTATAAATACAAACAAACTACACAAAAGTATAAAATGGTGTTCGGTTGATACAAGTAGGCTGTAATAAATAATGATCAACAGGATGGTTGATGTTTACATTTAAAATCTGAAATTGATTTGTAAGTAGGGAACTCAACCTTTTTTAAATGTGTACGTTTTGTAAGTTATATTTTGTCATTGTTTGTGTAATTTTTAAAGGTAAATATTTAATAAAGACATAGCTAAAGGTTTAACAAGCAGGAAGAGGGAGATTGTGATTCTGCTGCAAAGAGCACTGGTGAGACCACATTTGGAATACTGTGTCCAGACCTGGAGACCTCACCTACAAAAAGATATCGATAAAATTGAATGGGTCCAAAGTCGGGCTACAAAAATGGTGGAAGGTCTTAAGCATAAAACCTATCAGGAAAGACTTAATGAACTCAATCTGTATAGTCTGGAGGACAGAAGGGAAAGGGGGAACATGATCGAAACATTTAAATATATTAAAGGGTTAAATAAGGTTCAGGAGGGAAGTGTTTTTAATAAGAAAGTGAACACAAGAATAAGGGGACACAATCTGAGGTTAGTTGCGGGGAAGATCAGAAGCATTGTGAGAAAATATTATTTTACTGAAAGAGAAGTAGATGCTTGGAACAAACTTCCAGCAGACGTGGTTGTAAATCCACATTAACTAAATTTAAACATGCCTAGGATAAACATATATCCACCCTAAGATAAAATACAGGAAATAGTATAAGGACAGACTAGATGGAGGTCTTTTTCTGCCATCAATCTTCTATGTTTCTATTTTATTTATTTGTTTTTATTTATTCATTTGTCCAATACACAAGTACATAGGAAGAAAAATAGACATGTAGTAATATATATAAGGGTAAAAGTGAACTTAGAGGAGAGGATATATGAAAGAAAGAATATATATATGATAAGTGAGAGAAAGGAAAGACAATTGGACAGGGGACGAAAGGCACACCAGTGCACTTATGTACGCCCCTTACTGGTCTCTTAGGAATCTGGAGAGGTCAATCGTGGAGAGTCTAAGAGAGAAATGTTGGGGGTTAGGGGTTGACACAATTGAGTCCGGCAATGAGTTCCACGCTTCGATAACTTGATTGTTGAAATCATATTTTTTACAGTCAAGTCTGGAGCGGTTCTTATTAAGTTTGAATCTGTTGCGTGCTCTTGTGTTGTTGCGGTTGAAGCTGAAGTAGTCATTGACCGGTAGGACGTTGCAGCATATGATCTTGTGGGCAACACTCAAATCGTGTTTTAGGCGCCGTAGTTCTAGGCTTTCTAGGCCCAGGATTGTTAGTCTTTTTTTGTAGGATATATATATATATATTTTTTAAAGTAGGATTGTAGAAAAAACAGGAGGAGCAATCTGACTACACTCATGTGCAAAGCTGTGAAAAGCAACTTCCCCATTGCAGCCAAAGTAAGGTTGCATTTTAATTGGTAATATAAACATTTAGATTTCCCACTGGAAACATTTGGATGGAAACTGGAGTTGGGGGGTTGAAATGGGAACTCTACAGGCACCGAGCTATTGGATACCCATTCAGAAGTTCCCCTTCATTTCACCAAGGAAATAAAACCTGTACAGCTGCAGAAATTTCGTGCTTTCCAAATTCCTCTCCTCAGCCTAAAATCAAACTACAGACAGCTCATTTCGAGAATTTAAATAGGGAAGAAAGTCCAATATGCTGTGGCGAACTGGATGCCAGCCAAGGAATTAATAGAAACAGTTTAGAGGATGCCTTATTTTTGTCTCTCTAATTAATATTTATATCCTGGTTCTAGCGAGATGGTTGTTTATGTAGCAGCAATTGTGCAGTTCTTTATACAGCTGGATTCTGGTGTGGGAATTATAACAACAACAACAATAATAATCTTCACTCTGTTTATGGCACTGAATTGTTTGAAATGAGTTTTTGGAACAAAGGGGCAAAGTGGCTTGTACGCTATTCCCCTCCCTCACATGTCATTGACATCACCACTATTTCTTCTATTCAGCCAGCATGAACTTCCTACTATGGACAAGCTCAAGTCACCCATATAGTAATATAAAGAAAGTGCTGCATTTATGGTGCAAAAAAAAAAAAATGTTTTAACCTTAGTGCATTTTTCTCTAGGATTGAGGCTGCAGCTGCAGAGGGCAGCTGCATGGCCTCGGAGAAGAAATACAGCTGCATTAAACAGTCTTAACAAAGTTTACATAGAAACATAGAAGATTGACGGCAGAAAAAGACCTCATGGTCCATCTGGTCTGCCCTTATACTATTTCCTGTATTTTATCCTAGGATGGATATATGTTTATCCCAGGCAGGTTTAAATTCAGTGACTGTGGATTTCCAAAACACATCTGCTGGAAGTTTGTTCCAAGCATCTACTACTACATAGAAACATAGAAGGCTGACGGTAGAAAAAAACCTCATGGTCCATCTAGTCTGCCCTTATACTATTTCCTGTATTTTATCTTAGGATGGTTATATGTTTATCCCAGGTAGGTTTAAATTCAGTTACTGTGGATTTTCCAACCACATCTGCTGGAAGTTTGTTCCAAGCATCTACTACTCTTTCAGTAAAATAATATTTTCTTGCGTTACTTCTGATATTTCCCTCAACAGACCTCAGATTGTGCCCCCTTGTTCTTGTGTTCACTTTCCTATTAAAAACACTTCCCTCCTGAACCTTATTTAACCCTTTAGATGTTTCGATCATGTCCCTGCTTTCCCTTCTGTCCGCCAGACTATACAGATTGAATTCATGAAGTCTTTCCTGATAAGTTTTATGCTTAAGACCTTCCACCATTTTTGTAGCCCATCTTTGGACCCGTTCAATTTGATCAACATCTTTTTATAGGTGAGGTCTCCAGAACAGAACACAGTATTCCAAATGGGGTCTCACCAGCGCTCTATACAGCGGGATCACAATCTTCCTCTTCCTGCTTGTTATACCTCTAGCTATGCAGCCAAGCATTCTACTTCCTTTCCCTACTGCCTAATTTCACTGTTCAACCAGTTTTCTGTTCCTAGTGCCAGGCTCTAAAGCAGTGATGGTGAACCTATGGCAAGGGTGCCACAGGTGGCACGCGGAGCCATATCTGCTGGCATGTGAGCCATTGCCAGTGAAGGGTTACCAAAATTTTTACGGCCACAGCAAAATCTCACATAAGGATGTTCTTGTGCACGAGATTTTGCCATGCATAAGCAGAAGCAAAAAACTGCTGAAAATTGGCAAAAACTCATGCGCGAGTGCGTCTGCACAAAAGCCAAATCTCATGCGTGCCTGTTTGTGCACGTATCAGGGTGTGTTTCAATTTCTGCCACCGGATCCCCGATCCCCACCATACCGGCTAACCCTAACCCTAACCTGAAACTTAGCCCTAACCCTAACCCTAACCCTAACCCTAACCCTAACCCTAACCATAACCATAACCCTAACCATAACCGTAATCCAAACCCTAACCCTAACCCTAGCCCTAGCCCTAGCCCTAGCCCTAGCCCTAACCCTAACCCTAACCCTAACCCTAACCCTAACCCTAACCCTAACCCTAACCCTAACCCTAACCCTAACCCTAACCCTAACCCTAGCCCTAGCCCTAGCCCTAACCCTAACCCTAACCATAGCCCTAGCCCTAGCCCTAACCCTAACCCTAGCCCTAACCCTAACCCTAGCCCTAGCCCTAGCCGGAGCCGGAGCCGGAGCCGGAACCGGAACCGGAACCGGAACCGGAACCGGAACCAGAACCAGAACCAGACTAGACTTCCGAACCCTAACCGGAACCGGAACCGGAGCCGGAACCAGAACCAGAACCAGAACCAGAACCAGAACCAGAACCGGAACCGGAACCGGAACCGGAACCGGAACCGGAACCGGAACCAGAACCAGAACCAGAACCAGAACCCGACTTCACTTCCTAACCCTAACCCAAACCCAAACCCTAACCCAAACCCAAACCCTAACCCTAACCCTAACCCTAACCCTAACCCTAACCCTAACCCTAACCCTAACCCTAACCCTAACCCTAACCCTAACCCTAACCCTAACCCTAACCCTAACCCTAACCCTAACCCTAACCCTAACCCTAACCCTAACCCTAAAACTAAAACTAAAACTAAAACTAACCCTAACCCTAACCCTAACCCTAACCCTAACCCTAACCCTAAAACTAACCCTAACTCTAACCCTAACCCTAACCCTAACCCTAACCCTAACCCTAACCCTAACCCTAACCCTAACCCTAAAACTAACCCTAACCCTTACCCTAACCCTAACCCTAACCCTAAAACTAACCCTAACCCTAACCCTAACCCTAACCCTAACCCTAACCATAGCCCTAGCCCTAGCCCTAGCCCTAACCCTAACCCTAGCCCTAACCCTAACCCTAACCCTAACCCTAACCCTAACCCTAACCCTAACCCTAACCCTGACCCTGACCCTGACCCTGACCCTGACCCTGACCCTGACCCTGACCCTGAGCCCGAGCCCGAGCCCGAGCCGGAGCCCGAGCCGGAGCCGGAGCCGGAGCCCGAGCCGGAGCCGGAGCCGGAGCCCGAGCCGGAGCCCGAGCCGGAGCCGGAGCCCGAGCCCGAGCCCGAGCCCGAGCCGGAGCCGGAGCCGGAGCCTGAGCCTGAGCCGGAGCCAGAGCCGGAGCCGGAGCCGGAGCCGGAGCCGGACTAGACTTCCTAACCCTAACCCTAACCCTAACCCTAACCCTAACCCTAACCCTAACCCTAACCCTAACCCTAACGCTAACCCTAACCCTAACCCTAACCCTAACCCGAGCCGGAGCCGGAGCCAAAGCCGGAGCCGGAGCCGGAGCCGGAGCCGGAGCCGGAGCCGGAGCCGGAGCCGGAGCCGGAGCCGGAGCCGGAGCCGGAGCCGGAGCTGGACTAGACTCCCTAACCCTAACCCTAACCCTAACCCTAACCCTAACCCTAACCCTAACCCTAACCCTAACCCTAACCCTAACCCTAACCCTAACCCTAACCCTAACCCTAACCCTAACCCTAACCCTAACCCTAACCCTAACCCTAACCCTAACCCTAACCCTAACCCTAACCCGAGCCGGAGCCGGAGCCGGAGCCGGAGCCGGAGCCGGAGCCGGAACCGGAACCGGAACCGGAACCGGTACCGGAACCGGAACCGGAACCGGAACCGGAACCAGACTAGACTTCCTAACCCTAACCCTAACCCTAACCCTAACCCTAACCCTAACCCTAACCCTGACCCTGACCCTGACCCTGACCCTGACCCTGACCCTGACCCTGACCCTGACCCTGACCCTGACCCTGACCCTGAGCCCGAGCCGGAGCCCAAGCCGGAGCCCGAGCCGGAGCCCGAGCCGGAGCCCGAGCCGGAGCCCGAGCCGGAGCCCGAGCCGGAGCCGGAGCCCGAGCCGGAGCCCGAGCCGGAGCCGGAGCCCGAGCCCGAGCCGGAGCCGGAGCCCGAGCCCGAGCCCGAGCCGGAGCCGGAGCCGGAGCCGGAGCCGGAGCCGGAGCCGGAGCCGGAGCCGGAGCCGGAGCCGGAGCCGGACTAGACTCCCTAACCCTAACCCTAACCCTAACCCTAACCCTAACCCTAACCCTAACCCTAACCCTAACCCTAACCCTAACCCTAACCCTAACCCTAACCCTAACCCTAACCCTAACCCTAACCCTAACCCTAACCCTAACCCTAACCCTAACCCTAACCCTAACCCTAACCCTAACCCTAACCCTAACCCTAACCCTAACCCTAACCCTAACCCTAACCCTAACCCTAACCCTAACCCTAACCCTAACCCTAACCCTAACCCTAACCCTAACCCTAACCCTAACCCTAACCCTAACCCTAACCCTAACCCTAACCCTAACCCTAACCCTAACCCTAACCCTAACCCTAACCCTAACCCTAACCCTAACCCTAACCCTAACCCTAACCCTAACCCTAACCCTAACCCTAACCCTAACCCTAACCGGAACCGGAGCCGGAGCCGGAGCCGGAGCCGGAGCCGGAGCCGGAGCCGGAGCCGGAACCGGAACCG
>NC_091953.1:10619518-10682018 GCF_031021105.1 Erythrolamprus reginae | reverse complement strand
GATTGCCATGTGCACAAATATATAAACTGCTCAAAAAAATAAAAGGAACACTTAAACAACATAATATAACTCCAAATAAATTAAACCTCTGTGAAATTAAACTGTCCACAAGACTGTTTGACAATCAATTTCACAGGCTGTTGTGCATATTCAACTTTGTACAGAACAAAGTATTCAATGGGAATATTTCATTTATTCAGCTCTAGGATGTGTTATTTGCGTGTTCCCTTTACTTGTTTGAGCAGTGTATATTTAAAAAATTTTCAAAGTATTCCTTCTAAGAAAAAAAAGGGTGATGAAATTATACCAATGCTAATTTGCTAAAAGGTCATAAGATAATTTGGTAATTGGTGATATCACTTGTACAATAGAGTTACAAGACTGCAACTATAAAAGTCAACTGTAACAATTGCAACCAATTGAGACAAACATCAGGTCAATTGAAAGCCAGGATGCATGAGCAGCAGCTGGCAATCAAATGCCACAATCCCAAATCTACCGACACTGATACCGAATAGCACCAATTTGCTTGCATGTTTATCAAAGCTTTGCACTCCACAAGCAATTCAATTAACAGACACATCAACCTACAAGGGTTGCCCAGAATGTAATGCACCACTTTTTTTTCTTCAACAATTATTTATTGAACACAATGAAGCTTACACACAAGAAAGAATGATGTTTCTATTACACTCCCTATTTTTCCATATAATCTCCATCCGGTTCTATGGCTTTCCTCCAGTGAGACACAAGGGCACAAATCTACTATGTCTTCAATGGGGATTTTAATACTCTGATGACGTTAGTAGAGAACTAACAAAAGCTAAGTAATTTTAGTAGTTTTAAATACATTTTAAACGTTCTGGTGATCCTGATGGCTGTTGCCACTTCATTTATAAATACACCTGGAACTCACATTTTTAGGACCGTTCTCTCTCTCTCTCACACACACACACAAACATATATGAGGGTATGGCTAGCTGATGAGGCCAGAATAAGGCTGAAATAGAACTATCCTAATCTCCCTTAATTTTCAAATTCAGCAAAAAACATGTGACACATACAGAATATAGTTTGTCAGCTATGAATAAATTAACTGCCTTGGAAATGGCCCTGGGTTGGGCCGAGAGGCAAGAAAGGAACTGTGATGTTCCTTCAATAAACCAGGGTGATTCGACACAAAAAACATGTAACCCTTCCCTGGTACAGAGATGAAGGGATTGGATACTGTAGCCTAGAGGTTAATTCTCTGCCTTACAAGGCTAAGGTTGCAAGTTCAAGTCCCAGTGAGGGTATGGCTAGCTGATGAGGGCAGAATAAGGCTGAAATAATTTTAATTTTAATTTTAAATTCAGCAAAAAACAAGTGACATATATATATATGTGTGTGTGTGTGTGTGTGTATGTATGTATCAAATGTTTGATACATACAGAATATAGTTGTCGGCTATGAATAAATTAACTGCCTTGAAATGGTCCTGTGACGTTCCTTCAATATACCAGGGTAATCCAACATAAAAACCCATATATATATATATATATATATATATATATATATATATATATATATATATATACCAAAAAACCCCTATATATATATATATATATATATATATATATATATATATATATATATATATATATATATATATATACACACATATGTATGTAAAAAAACATGTGATACATACATATATATGTATGTATATATATATACATATACAGTGATACCTCATCTTACAAACTTAATTGGTTCCGGGACGAGGTTTGTAAGGTGAAAAGTTTGTAAGACAAAACAATGTTTCCCATAGGAATCAATGGAAAAGCGATTAATGCGTGCAAGCCCAATACTCACTCCTTTTGCCCGCCGAAGCACCCATTTTTGCGCTGCTGGGATTCCTCTGAGGCTCCCCTCCATGGAAAACCCCACCTCTGGACTTCCATGTTTTTGTGATGCTGCAGGGGAATCCAAGCAGGGGAATCCCAGCAGCGCAGAAACAGGTGCTTCGTTGGCAAACCCACCTCCAGACTTCCGTTGCCAGCGAAGCACCTGTTTTTGCACTGCTGGGATTCCCCTGCAGCATTACAAAAACACAGAAGTCTGGAGATGGGGTTTCCCATGGAGGGAGCCTCAGGGGAATCCCAACACGGCAAAAACAGGAGCTTCGCTGGCAACAGAAGTTTGGAGGCGGGGCATCCCAGTGGCGGCGGCTTGGGTTTGTAAGGTGAAATAGTTTGGAAGAACAGGCAAAAAAAATCTTAAACCCTGGGTTTGTATCTTGAAAAGTTTGTATGATGAGGGGTTTGTAAGATGAGGTATCACTGTATATGTATATGTATGTGTATATATATATATATATATGCAAAAAAACATGTGCTACATACACACTCACACACACACAAACATATGGTTGAAGGTCAAGGAGCTTGGATGGCATTTTGATTTTATTTCTGCCACAGTGCGATCTTCAAATTCGTATATAAAAATATTAGAGACAAACTTCACCTCTGACATCTTTGATTTCTGACACAGAAGAATCCTGCAAGATACAGATATACTTTATACTGGACTAAAATTGCAATCTCTGTTTCCCCCATGGTCTGAGGTCAGATAAGATAGGGGACTGTGCAATTCACCGTTTAAGAGATTATCTGTCTCCGGCGTTCGTTTTCCGAACTCTGGCTGCAAAAGCTTAGGAATCATGGATCACTGAGCCAAAGTGCACAAGAAGGTCAACTGTTGGAATAATAGAATAATGAAGCATTTGATAGCATGTGCCAACTCAGTGTGCGAAATGATAGGTGCCATTTATTTTAACAGATCAAACCTGTTCTGGTGGGATTTATACACCGCTCTTCTCAGGGCCTAGGATGTTGGTATTGTAATTCTCTATTTCGTTCATCCAATCCCGTGTTTATACCAACCCTTCAAACTCTAAAACATGCCAGGATGTTGTGACTTCAACATGTCAGAAATTGGATTTTTGTCATGTAAATTAAGCTACAGAGCTTCGACCAAAGAGAAGAATTTGGTAGGATTTAGCTTGGGCCATCTTCTTTATTTACAAACAATCTGAAGTAATCGCTGATGCAAGCTACACATTTACTATTTTTGAGTGCAGCCCCCTTGGACTACAAAGCTCCTATTTTAATCTTTTGTTTATTTGCTGGACAAAACCCTTGTACAGTAATTCCTCACTACTTTGCGGTTCATCTTTCACGGATTTGCTACCTCACGGGTTTTCAAAGGGGGCTTAAATCCATTAAATCCACTGAAAATTTTAAATCCATTAAAAATTCATAAAATTCTTCTATACTACTGTACTCTATTGAAAAAACTGGTAGGATATCACATGTAGTTCCAGCTGAGAAACATTATGGAATGACTGTTTAATGCAAAGGGTGGGTTTTAAAAGTCCAAATATTTGTTAAATACATTAAAAAATATCTTTCCTCTGCTTCACGCAAATTTGTTTTTCACGGGTGGTCTTGGAACGCATCCCCTGCGAAAAATGAGAGATCACTGTATATTGGCAACTGTAAGGGATTTAAAATTGTTTTTAAAATATTTTATATCACCATGATAAAAAAAAGATCTTGAGACTCCAGAACATGTGGCCCACAGGGTACTTAGATTTGGCCTGTGGGGCCACTGAGGAAACTAACTGGACAGTGGTGCCCCTCTCAGGAAAAACAGAGCTTGGAAGGGCTGCATGTGACCCTCTTGAACCATGATTTTTGCTTGCAAGAGGGTCTCAGGAGGCCCTCACAGCTGAACTTGAAGCTTGGGAGGCTATTCTCACTGGCAGAGCTCTTGGGCTACCACAGGCTACCATGAGTGATGCTGAGCTGGCCATGCCCACCTTGACTATGCCTACCCTGCAGTAATGGCCAGCCAAAATTTTTACTGCCACACTGTAGGTGTGGCTTATTTTGTGGGTGTGGATTGATAGTCATGAGACTGGGTAGGAGTAGCTTGCCGGCCTTGTGACCAGGTGGGAGTGGCCAGGAAGAGTGTATCAACCTATGTAACCCTTCCCTGGTACAGAACTGAAGGGATTGGATACTGTAGCCTAGAGGTTAATTCTCTGCCTTACAAGGCAAAGGTTGCAAGTTCAAGTCCCAGTGAGGGTATGGCTAGCTGATGAGGCCAAAATAAGGCCGAAATAGATCTATCCTAGTCTCCCTTAATTTCCAAATTCAGCTCAGGGCAGCTCACAACAATAAAATGATTACAAAACTAAGATAACCCAACATAGAATAAAAACAAATCGAAAAATTAAAATGACATACAATCATCATACATTCATACTACTGGCTGGAGCCTGAAGTATTGTTTAATAAAAGCTATTGCTCAATGGCCTTGGGCCTAAATGTGTTTTCAAAACCTTTCGGAAGGCGAGGAGAGTGAGGATGGTACGAATTTCCCTGCATTCATGATTTAATTCAATAAATAAATGAAACCAATGAGTTTACCTCTGGGTAGAGTAGGACGGTGGAGAAACAAATCCATTGAAGTGGAAATGAGATGTGGGGAGGCCTTTTAATGAAATAGGAATGGCTTTGGAATTGGAGTGACAAATAGGAACCAGCAGCTTTAATTATCTTAAGGTTGGGAAAGTGAATGGAGCAAGAGAAGGAATTGGGTTTTGTAATTGTGGCTGGAAAGGTGTCCAACACTATTAGGGCAGGAGTCTCCAACCTTGGCAACTTTAAAACTTGTGGACTTCAAGTCCCAGAATCCCTCAGCCAGCTTTGCTTTAATAATAGCAACCATTCAAGCAAGCTCTTTTCAGGGACTCTGTTTAGGTTTGCATTTCTTGTCTGCTATTAGTTCCTTGACCTTGAGTAAACCACTGCCCTAACAGCTGAGTGGGTATGTTTTTGCACGTGTGTATTTGAAACCAAAAACAGGGCATACATTCTGCATAAATCCCTAAGTACAGTGGTACTTCTACCTAAGAACACCTCTACTTAAGAACTTTTCTAGATAAGAACCGGGTGTTCAAGATTTTTTTTGCCTCTTCTCAAGAACCATTTTCCAAGCTTGTTACAAACACAAGCCTCCAAAACTGTAACCGGAAAAGGCAAGGAGAAGCCTCTGTGGGGTCTCTCTAGGAATCTCCTGGAAGGAAACAGGGCCGGAAAAGGCAGGGAGAAACTTCCGTGGGGCCTCTGTATGAGTCTTCTGGGAGGAAACAGGGCCGGAAAAGGCAGGGAGAAACCTCGGCAGGGCCTCTGGAGGAATCTCCTGGGAGGAAACAGGGTAGGAAAAGGCAGGGAGAAACCTCCGTGGGGCCTCTCTAGGAATCTCCTGGGAGGAAACAGGGCTGGAAAAGGCAGGGAGAAGCCTCCATGGGGCCTCTGTAGGAATCTTCTGGGAGGAAACAGGTCCAGAAAAGGCAGGGAGAAGCCTCTGTGGGGTCTCTCTAGGAATCTCCTGGGAGAAAACAGGGCCGGAAAACACAGGGAGAAGCCTCCGTGGGGCCTCTCTAGGAATCTCCTGGGAGGAAACAGGGCCTCCACCCTCCTCATGGTGTCCTCAATCACACACATTATTTGCTGTTACATTGATTCCTATGAGAAAAATTGCTTCTTCTTACAAACTTTTCTACTTAAGAACCTAGTCACGGAACGAATTAAGTTCATAAGGAGTGGTACCGCTGTATATTTCTGGTTTTGAATCCCTGAAAGAATAAAATTATTAATGTGTAGAACCTTTTATATTCCCTTGTGGGCAATGAGATGGAGCAGAATGCTGTAGAAAACAAAGGAGACAATAAAGTAAATAACCTCTATCATAAAGCTGATTAAATTTTAGGGAACTGTTGCTGAGTTGTCATTTTTTAATTTTAATCTGAATACAAGCTTTGCATACTGCTAAGAAATGTGTCCGCTTTATAATTTCTCTGCTAACTGCGTCTTCATTCTCCTTTTTTACACTTGTTTGGAAAAAGCAAAAGTGAAAATTAAGTGGTAATTAGAAGAAACAATATCCACCACTCTGCAGCATTTCAAATCCTTCAAATTTAAGCCAACGGAAACAATATCGCGGGTTTTTTTTCTTCTAAGGCAAAAACACTGTAAACATTAGACATCTTTAATTTCAGAAATGTTATGTTTTCTACAAACATCTAAAAAGTCTAGTATTCTAGTTATCTGCCAAGCTCTGTTGAAGATGGCATATTTGCCAATTTTACATTCCCGAGATGAAAGCCGAGAGCGCCAATAAATGACAAATAGTTTAATTTTCTTCCTTGCAGATAAAGAGTTTCCTATGTAATAGCGTAGATTAATTTGGCCAGTGAACACTTAAAATATGAAAAGCTGTGGAACTCATGAAGCATAATTCTCTTTGATGGGGACCCTTGAAAAATAAATATCTCCTCTCCCCAAACATGCATTTGATCCATAAAAAAAGTTTTCATCTCAGTCCTTAAAATGTACCCCATAAATCACTTGTAAAGATAAGCAAGATTTTGGGGATAAAAACATAATAGGATACATCCTGTCTGGCAGCCAGAGGAGAGGAGGAGGGGGCAAAAAGCCCTTTAGATATATAATCTAAAGAAATAACTCAATTTACCAAGATTTGGGCCAAGAGCTCCCACATGCACCAATGTAATGGATTTCTGTAGAAGGAGATACGTTAATAGAAGACAGAATTGACTTCCAAGTCTCCTTGTTTTGGGCAGACACAAAAAAGGGCTTCGGGAAGGAAAACTGAACATAATTATTTCTTTCCAACATGCATTCTCTTTCAGATGTTCTTTTGTCTCTTCTGACAAAAGACGTTTTCCAGAACGCTGTTAGGTCTTTGGAAATATATTGCTAAAGATTAAATACAACTATCTTTTTACACCTACAGTGTCCGTATCTGAACAGAAAGAAAGAATCTCCACCATATCTGAAATTTTTTGGAAAGAGTTTTTGTTGTATCCTGAAATGGCTACCTTGTAACGCTGTAAATAGTTTGTTCCTCTTTTCCAGCGCTGTCTGAGCCCAAGCAGGAAGTCGCTCCTGATTGGCTCAGACGCGGCCGGCTCTCGCTTTGGCGGGAACCGCAAAAGTATAAAAGAAGCGGCTTCTCCCTGCAGAGCCAGTCGGTACTCGCTGAATCGTCACTTTACCTTGCTGAGCTGTCACTTATTCTCTGAGCTGAATAAAAGTACCGATTGCTCAAACCCTGTCTCTGGGTCTACTTCACTGGCGACGAACGAACGGAAGAACTTCGCGTGCAACATGGACAAAATCCAGATCGGCCAGGCTCCAGAACTTTTCGATGCCGAGAAAATGACTTGGGACGAGTACATGGCCACCTTCGAGATATTCCTCGAGGCGGCGGGAATGCAGGACGCCGGAGCCGATCGCAGACGGGCTATTTTTCTAAACTACTGCGGCGCAGAGATCCGTAGACTTGCCCAAACTCTCACCGAACCAGAACAAGCAAGAGCCACAGCGTGGGACGTCCTTCAACAGAAACTAGCGAGCCATTTTAAACCAACCAGACCAGCCGTGGTTTACCGGCATCAATTTCACATGATGGCTCAGAGAGAAACCGAGTCGATAAGCCAATTCACAACGCGGCTTCGAACGGTACTCGCTCAATGCAAGTTTCAAGATCCGGAAGCTCGCCTCACCGACGCCTTGATTTTCGGCATGAAGAACCACACAGTGAGAAGTAAACTCCTCACCGAAGACGAGCCGACTCTACAAACCGTAATCAAATTAGCGCAAACCGCGGAAGCAGCCGACGCAGCGGCAAGAGAATTAAAAGAGCACGGAAGGCGAGAAACCATTGCCAAAATCGACGCCGAGTCTCCCAGCGCCATGGGAACAGACGTCCGCGGCCAGCTAACTAGCAACGGGGACGACTGCCTCCTCCTGCAAGACCAACCGAGACACCCTAGAGCTACTCATCCAGCCCCCTGCGCGGGCTGCCGGGGAAATCACCAGCGCCATCGATGCCCGTTCCGCGACACCACTTGCCGCCGTTGCAACCGGAGAGGCCACATCGCCATCGCATGCAGGGCAACGGCACCAGAAGAAACTTTTGCCACACAACAATACCAGCGACCCCAAAACCACCCCCCCCAATCGCGAGAAAGGAGACCGTTCCGCAACTCGGGTCAAAGGAATTACCCCACCGCTAACCGAGACTACAATAGAGGTAACTCTCAATATTCCGTGAATAACACGGCAACCAAAAAGGGGGCTAAAATTGTTATCTCGTTGTTGCTAAATAACCAGCCTTGCTCAATGGAGCTAGATACGGGTTCGAGATATACCATCATGCCCTGGGAAAAATTTAAGCTATATATGCCTAATGTGTCTGAGGCTGACCTAATTCAAACCTCTTTGGTGATCAGAGACTTCCAAGGGGGGGTAATCTCGGTCCTGGGAACTGCAAATGTACCTATTGTATTTAAGAATGTCAAATGTACCCTTCCCATGCTTATTGTGACGGGGGCCAAACACTCCCTGCTAGGGCTAGCATGGATGGAACCGTTGGGGATTGAAATTTCGGGTGTGTGTAATGTAAACTGTGATATTATGCCTAACTTTGTGAAAGAGTTCCCTGAAGTGTTCAGCCCCACCTTAGGATTGTATAAGGGAACCCCCATATCTTTCTCTATTGACCCCAAGGTCCCACCAGTTAGACTGAAACCTCGCAGGGTTCCCCTCCCGCTTCTCCCCAAGCTAGACTTACAGCTGGACAAACTCATTAGTCAAGGTATCTTGGTCCCTGTGGAACAGGGGCCATGGGAAACTCCCATAGTGACACCCCTGAAGCCAGATGGCTCCTTAAGAGTTTGCGCTGATTACAAATCAACCCTGAATAAGGCACTCCAACACCACCCCTACCCCATTCCGGTTGTGCAACAACTCTTACACTCCCTGGGGGAGGGGAAAAGGTTCGCAAAGATCGACCTGGCGCAGGCTTACCAGCAACTTCCGGTCGATGAACAAACAGCAAACGCTCAAACAATTGTAACGCACAGGGGGGCTTTCAAATGCACGAGGTTACAGTTTGGGGTGAGCATAGCCCCAGGGATATTCCAGAGCATCATGGAACGCCTATTGTCAGGGGTAAATGGGGCCATCCCATATTTTGATGACATCTTAATTGCAGGGGAAAACCAGGAACAAGTGAACAAAAGAATAAGGGAAGTACTTAAGAGGCTACAGGACAAAGGGTTACGAATCAAGCCTGATAAATGTGTCTGGGGAACTAACAGTATTGAATTCCTAGGATATAAAATAGATAAGGAAGGTATCCACCCCACAACTGAGAAGCTGAGAGCAATTAGAGAAGCCCCAGAGCCACGAGATAAGAGTGAGTTGCAAGCATTTTTGGGCCTCCTTAATTTTTATTCCGTTTTTTTAAAGCAGAAGGCAACAGTAGCAGAGCCTCTCCATCGTTTACTCCAGAAGGAAGCCCGCTGGACATGGGGGAAAATTGAACGTGAAGCCTTTGCTCAAATAAAAAATTTACTAACTTCTAAAAGTGTAGTAGTCCAATATAGTGCCTCACTACCCATTAGGCTCACGTGCGACGCTTCGCCGTACGGCATAGGAGGAGTCCTAGCTCACGTTCTACCTAATCAGACAGAGGCCCCAATAGCATTTTTTTCAAGAACCATGACCAGCACAGAGAGAAATTATAGCCAGTTAGACAAGGAGGCTCTGGCATTAGTGGCAGGGGTAAAGAAGTTTCACAATTACATTTTTGGAAGAAATTTTGAGCTAGTCACTGACCACAAACCCCTACTAGGCCTGCTAGCCCCCAACAAGCCCACTCCACCTTTTATGTCTCCAAGACTAATCAGATGGGCCCTTTTCCTCTCTGGGTATCAGTATGAGCTCACCCACAAGGGGGGGAAGGAAATCAATCATGCAGACGGCCTCAGCAGATGCCCCATAGCAGACTTGGTAGAAGACCCTGTTCCAACCACAGACGTGCTAATGATAGAACTCGAGGAAAACCCACTAACCACAGCAAAAGAGGTAGCTGCACACACGCAGCAAGACCAAATCCTGAAACAAGTAGTGAACTGTGTTCTAAAGGGATGGCAAAATGATATTGTTAAACCTGAATTGTGTGATTTTAAGAACAAAAGGCTTGAATTGTCATATGTAAAAGGTTGTTTGCTGTGGGGGGATAGAGTGATCATCCCCAAACGCCTAAGGGAAAAGGTACTCAGAATGTTACACGTGGGCCATCCTGGGATTGTCAGGATGAAGAGCCTAGCAAGGGGGCATTTATGGTGGCCAGGGCTTGATGCTGATATTGAAAGTTGGGTTTCAAAGTGTGACCCGTGCCAAGAGTCTAGGCCCAATCCCCCCAAAACAACTCCGGCTGAGTGGGAACAGCCTGCTGGCCCTTGGTCTAGGATCCACATTGATTTTGCTGGCCCAGTGGGGTCTCAGTATTTCCTAATAGTGGTTGATGCTTTCTCCAAATGGTTGGAAATAATAGCAATGAACAACATAACCACAAGTGCCACTATCAAGGTATTGAGCAGACTGTTTGCATCCCATGGTTGCCCTGATCTATTGGTGTCTGACAATGGACCACAACTAACAGCCAGGCAATTCGAATTATTCCTAGATGGCCTGGGGGTCAGACATGCCCTCATCTCGCCTTACTCGCCCTGGGCTAACGGGTTGGCAGAACGTTACGTAAGGGTGGCTAAAGAGGCATTGCACAGGTCAGGCCCTGGAGATGTGCAACAGAACTTGGACCAATTCTTATTAACCCAGCACATTACCCCTAACTCGCACACACATGTAAGCCCTGCAGAGTTATTGATGGGGAGAAAGTTGAGGTCACCACTAGACAGGTTAAACCCAAGGTTCTGTTTGAATAATAACCAAATGTGCATAAAACCAGAAAGAGAAATGTATTTGGGTCAAAATGTATATGTAAAATGCTTTGATGGAAATGTAAACTGGATGAAGGGAATTATTGTTAAGCAAAATGCACCCAAGACTTATATTGTTAAACTGGAGGATGGTCGTTTGTGGAAACGACACATAGACCACATTCGGAAACGAACTGAAAACCAATTACAACAACCCGCTGACTCGGACTCTCCCCCCTCAACAGACTTTTATACATTGCCCGAACTAAGAAACACGCAGAGAGACTTATCGGGCCAGGGGGAACCATCCAGCGACGCCGAGCCATCCTCGTCCTCCGAGGCCTTCGTTGGGCCCGCCAGGCCTAGTCCGCCGCACCGGGAGAACAGCGGCGAGCCATCCTCCACAGTCAGTGGCGAAGGAGAAAATGGACTGCGCAGGTCAGCGCGAGAGTCTCGAAGGCCTCACCGATTGGACGACTTCGTCACGTGGCTTTCTTGATGGATGGGTCCAACTATGAGGGGAGGGGTGTTGTATCCTGAAATGGCTACCTTGTAACGCTGTAAATAGTTTGTTCCTCTTTTCCAGCGCTGTCTGAGCCCAAGCAGGAAGTCGCTCCTGATTGGCTCAGACGCGGCCGGCTCTCGCTTTGGCGGGAACCGCAAAAGTATAAAAGAAGCGGCTTCTCCCTGCAGAGCCAGTCGGTACTCGCTGAATCGTCACTTTACCTTGCTGAGCTGTCACTTATTCTCTGAGCTGAATAAAAGTACCGATTGCTCAAACCCTGTCTCTGGGTCTACTTCAGTTTTCAAAAGTAGAAAAAAAAATGGTTAAGGAAATGTGGGAAATATCAGGTTTCATTTCCAGATGGGATAATATGTTATTTACATAGAAACATAGAAGATTGATGGCAGAAAAAGACCTCATGGTCCATCTAGTCTGCCCTTATACTATTTCTTGTATTTTATCTTAGGATGGATATATGTTTATGCCAGGCATGTTTAAATTCAGTTAATGTGGATTTACCAACCACGTCTGCTGGTTGACATTACTTGACGGACAGGGCCTGGAGATGTCTGTGGGATCTAACTGGCCGCTGGGATACGTTTTTAATTTTGAGGTGTCTACAAACCTAACATCTAGATAAGGCGAAAAATAAGTGATAAACATAATGATCAGTAGAGTTGGGGATACAGTTGGAGGGATCATTCAGGAAATGGTAAAAAGGAAGTAATTTTGCATATGTTCTTTATGTGTTGATTTATGGTAGAACTATCTCTAGTTGATTTAATAGATCACAGTATGCTTTAAAGAAAGATTGGACAGCCATTTGTTTGGAATGGTAGAAGAGGAGGTTGGACTAAAATATTTTCAAAAGGGCTTTATATGACCTATAAAGCCTTTCATGGCACTGGACCAGATTATCTCAGGGACCGCCTTCTGCTGCACGAATCCCAGTTAGGTCCCACAGAGTGGGTCTTCTCCGGGTCCTGTCAACTAAACAATGTCGCTTGGTGGGACCCAGGGGAAGAGCCTTCTCTGTGGCAGCCCCGGCCCTCTGGAACCAACTCCCCTCAGAGATCAGAATTGCCCCCATCCTCCTTGCCTTTCGTAAGCTGCTTAAAACCCACCTCTGCCGCCAGGCATGTGGGAATTGAGATACTCTTTCCCCCCCCTAGGCCTTTACAATTTTATGCATGGTATGTCTGTATGTATGTTTGGTTTTTTATAATAATGGGTTTTTAACTGTTTTTAGTATTGGATTATTGTTATATGCTGTTTCATGTTGCTGTTAGCCGCCCCGAGTCTCTGGAGAGGGGCGGCATACAAATCCAATAAATAAAATGAATGAATGAATGAATGAATGAATGAATAAATAAATAAATAAAATCCCTTCCAATTTGATTATTCTATTATTCTGTTCTTTCTTTCTTTCTTTCTTTCTTTTTTTCCTTCTTTCCTCCCTCCCTCCCTCTCTCCCTCCCTTCTTTCTTTTGTAAAGCACAGAAGCAAAATATTCCTTCTATTATTTAAATACATTCCTTGGCACTGATTTTATTGAAGTAACTCTTCTTATTGAGTCAGGATCTAAGCATATAAACTATAATTTTGCATGGCTGAAACTGTCTGATATGATTGGTCTACTTTTCCTCGTTTTTACATCAACCTCTACAAAAGTATTATTTTTGTCTCTCTTGGGCACCCTTATTACTATTCCAGGAAGGAATTACAAAGCTAATTTCTGAAGATGCAGCGCTCAAAAATGCAAATGCTGGTTTCTATTATGTGATCTTGGCTTATAGGCACTCTATTTTAATGAGAGGTTACTTCACAATACACATTTTTGATTTGCAAGGACTTATTTTTTGGGGGTGCTCCTCTTCTTTTGAGATATATTCCATTGGGATAGAAATTAACAAGAGGACAAATAGGTTGGATGCTTTTGTGACATTAAATAGGTCAGTATTTAATGCCGCAAAAGACTTCTCTTTCTGTATTCGGGAGAAAAATGTTTTTCAGCAGGATTCTTTCCTAGAAAATGATTTAGAAACCATGGGCCTGTGTGTATATCCTGCTATTGTTAAATCATCCATATATGTCCTCTTCTTTTTTTAAAGTTACAGTTACTATCACACAATATAGGGGCACTCATGATAAGATTAACTGAATTATCTATGAGTGATGAATATTCATATAGATTCTCCTTCATGCTTGCCTGCCCTCTGTCTTCAAAAATATTTTTACAAAAGTAATTTATTCCTATTTATCAGCTTGCGTTAAAAAAAACCCACTCGCACACATATTTTTTGCTAGCACATTTTCCCAATATCCTCATTTTTCTGCACACATGTTTGCATTGCCAATTCTATCCCAAGAGCCGTAAAATATATTTTATCTTCTGACTTCTATATAGGTTCAGGGAACACAAATCTGGGGACTATTGCATTAAAATGCAAATGGAACAAGTTTCTCTCCTCCATCCCAGCTAACAAGAATAATATTTAGCTAACACAGTCAACTAACAACAAATGTAACTTTACAACTTCATGGTCAGTGAATGAATTATGACAACTCTCAAGTGGGTGAGAAAAATAGCCATAATTTCCTTCCTTCTTATATTCTCCTGGTATCCTTCAAGATGCATAGCTGCATGACCCTGTAAGTATAATATATCAATGTTCATTTCCTTGGGGTTGGCAACTATTGCATTTGGTTAATTGAAACAATTTTTATCCAGCTTGATGTTTTGCTGACTAAATTATAAAATCGAGGTCAGGGAAACCAAGTGTATGGGTTTAAAAAAAAAGAAGTACAAAACAACAATGCTACACAAATGTTATATTTAGCTATAGTCACGGAGTCTGCTTCTTCCTTCCTGAAATCAGGAGTATCCTTGGTGAGGATGGTTGGTGTGATGGAATGTAGTCTGGATTCCCAAGAGACAGAGAAGAAGTGTATTCCAAAGGAAGAGTAGGTAACTCAGTTCAGAGAGAAAGAGGGAAAAGATGGTTCCTTTCTAATATGAGGGTTATCCAGAGAATTAGTTAGTTAGTTAGTTAGTCAGTCAGTCTGTCTGTCATCTATCTATCTATCTATCTATCTATCTATCTATCTATCTATCTATCTATCTATCTATCTATCTATCTATCTATCTATCTATCTATCTATCTATCCTACCTACCTACCTACCTACCTACCTAACCCACCCACTCACCCACCCACCCACCCATCCATCCACCCACCCCACCCACCCACCCAATTCTGGGAGTTGAAGTCCACAAGTCTTAAACTTGCCAAGTTTGAAGACCTCTGCTCTAGAGGGATGGGAGAGGGCATTTTTGCCCTCCCCCGGCTCCAGGGAAGCCTTTGGAGTCTGGGGAGGGTGAAACACAAGTCTACTAGGCCCACCAGAAGTTGGGGAAGCTGTTTTTGCCCTCCCCAGGCATTGAATTATGGGGTGTGGGCACTCGTGCATGCACAATAATTATTTATTATTTATTAGATTTGTATGCCGCCCGAGTCTTCAGAGAGGGGCGGCACACAAATCTAAATAAAAAATAAATAATAATAATAATAATAATAATAATAATAATAATAATGCCCCTCTCTGGAGACTCGGGGCGGCTCACAACAATGAAACACAGTACAAATCTAATAGTTAAAAACAGTTTAAAACCTTAATATAAAATCAGTCATACATCCCAGACAAACCATGCATAAAACGAAATGGCCTGGGGAATCAATTTCCCCATGCCTGATAGCAGAGGTGGGTTTTGAGAAGTTTGTAAAAGGCAAGGAGGGTGGGGAAAGTCCTGATCTCCAGGGGGAGTTGATTACAGAGGGTCGGGGCCGCCACAGAGAAGGCTCTTCCCCTGGATCCCGCCAGACGACATTGTTTAGTCGATGGGACCCGGAGAAGGCCAACTCTGTGGGACCTAATCGGTCGCTGGGATTCGTGCGGCAGAAGGCAGTCCCGTAGATATTCTGGTCTGATGCCATGAAGGTCTTTATAGGTCATAAACCAACACTTTGAATTGTGACCGGAAACCAATTGGCAACCAATGCAGGCTGCGGAGTGTTGGTGTAACATGGCATATCTGGGAAAACCCATGATTGCTCCTCGCAGATAGTGCACACCTATGCTCTTTCGGCACCCGAGGAAAAAAAAGGTTTGCCATCACTGGCCTAGGATCACTGCCCAACTTCAAAGGGCTATGGTTGACCCCACCATGTAAGTTTTTTGGAGCCTTATCTAATTGTTTTCCAGGAAGAGATAACTAGATTAGATTAGATTAGATTTATTGGATAGACTGGGGGAAGATCCCTATATTGTAGGTAGAACATAATGAAATTGTTAGCTTGAACTTTGCATGTATGGGATTTGTTTGTATCTAGGAAGATAAAGTCTTTTTTAAAAAAACCCCTTGCAGTGTTGTGGTTCAGCCTGAGGCTGCTCAGGGACCGGCTGTGTCTCTGCTGGCTCCATGCCCGGAGGAGGATGACAGCGAAGAGGAGGGGGGCTGAACAGTCGGAGGGGGGAGAGGAAAGTCAGGAATGGGACGAAGGAGAACAGCATGAGAGCCCTGTGGGGGGGGGTACCTCTCCCCAGCCAGTAGCTTGGAGTCATTAGGTGATGAAGCACAAGCCGTCATTGACATGCGACAGAGACATTCAGATCAGAGAAAGGAGCAATTAAAGAAGTATTATCAGCACTGAATTAGGAACAGCTGGGCTTGGGTGTGGTCCTCCTTAGCAGGGGTTTAAAAGGCAGGCAAGCCCTTGAAGCCATGTGGAGTGTTACCAATTGGAGTTACGGTGTCCTGCTTTGTTCTCGGCGTCTCTGTTCCTGGCTTGTGGCCCAGTTTGGAAGACCTGTGGGAGGTGTAGGTCTGCTATCTACAGCCTCGTATTGGCAGCAAGAATCCTGTATTGCTGCATGGACTTTTGCCTTCGTGGATATATCTGAAGATACAGCATTTTCCTGTTTGTAAGGACATTTTCTGTTACCTGTGTTTTTTCTTGAATTTTATAAACTGCCTTTGCCTTTTATCGGTGTGTCTGGATTCTCTTTTTGGGTTGGTATTGGCTTCCGGAGTGACCCAGACAGAACATGCAGTAGAGTAACTCGGGATCAAATTGAGATTGTCCAGTTCAGAATGCTTTCCTGTTGTGAGCTGAGTGTGCCATTCGAAAACTGTTGCAGGCAACAAAACATTTTATGCCATACACAGAGCAGTGCAAAAAGAGTTAAACAACAGTCAAGAAAGATGAGCTTGTAAACGCACTAAATAAAATTATTTATTTGCAAGCGCACTCTAGCATTTTTATTATGCTAAACACATTCTGAAGAGAACAGGCTGCTTGCCGGAGCCTGAAAAACATTTCTAAATTAATGCACCAAAAATGTATCATAAAGTTTAGCACAACAAGATTAAGTACAACAACGTTTTGGACTATATTTTTAGCGCCCTTTCACGTGTCTGTACATTTCTGATCTTTTCTGGAAGGGAATATCCACCTGCAAAGCGTCTACTTTGCTGCTGAGATAAGGTATAGAGTGGATTTTATTTATTTCATGTGATTGGGTGGCACATTAATTAATTAATGGTGAGTGATTGCCATTGATGGTTGCCATCAATGCTCCC
Source organism: Erythrolamprus reginae (assembly GCF_031021105.1). Taxonomy (NCBI): domain Eukaryota; kingdom Metazoa; phylum Chordata; class Lepidosauria; order Squamata; family Dipsadidae; genus Erythrolamprus; species Erythrolamprus reginae. The sequence goes on along the minus strand of NC_091953.1, from coordinate 10,665,010 downwards.
TTCACAGTAGTTCAACTCAGTGTTTAGCGAAACTGATCAGTCAAATCTGTATTGCACTGAAGAGTGGAAGTCAATACACTGGAGCGTTACTCAATTGTCAGAGGATTAAAAACTACTAGAAGACTGCATCATTCATTCACTCACTCACTCACTCACTCACTCACTCACTCACTCACTCACTCGCACCCCACCCACCCACCCATTCATTCATTCACTCATTCATTCATATAAAGCCCTACATGGCATAGGACCAGACTATTTCCGAGACCGCTTTCTGCCGCACAAATCCCAGTAACCGGTGAGGTCCCACAGAGTTGGTCTCCTTAGGGTCCCGTCGACCAAACAATCTCAACCTAGGGGAAGAGCCTTCTCTGTAGGGGCCCCGGCCCTCTGGAATCAGCTCCCCCGGAGATTTGTACTGCCCCCACCCTCCTCATCTTCCGAAAAAGTTTAAAAACTCATCTTTGCTGCCGGGCCTGGGGTTCCTTAGATCTTCCCCCCTGACCAATGAATGCTTTAGTTTGACTGCTGAATGAATGTTATTGATAGCTTTTGAATTAGAATTTTAAGATTGTTTTTTAATGTATTAATTGGATTGTTATTATTGTTTCCTGTTTTTCTGTACATGCTGTGAGCCGCCCCAAGTCCTTGGAGAGGGGCGGCATGCAAATCCAATTAAATCTAAAATCTAAATCATTCTAAATTGGAAATCCCATTTGGCCCTCCCATCATATAGAGAGGGAATTGACTGGAGAGTAGAAGGGCAGAAAACCCTCCTTTAATCTGTGATCAAAGAACTAAGGTACCACCAGCTGATGTTCAATCAAGCATCTCATCTGATCAAAGGAAGATTTTGAAAAAATCCATCAGGATACAGATTTCACTGTCTAGCTTATCCTTGTTCTAGCCTCAGATACCCAATTTTCGTATTTTCCCTATTTTTGTTTCCATTTCCTATGGGAAGAAGAAGGTCAAACCTAGGGATGAAATCTAGCAGGTTCTTACAGGTTCTGGAGAACTGGTTGCGGAAATTTTGAGTACTTCAGAGAACCAGCAAATACCACCTTTGGCTGACCCCAGAGTGGGGCGGGAATGGGATTTTGCAATATCCTTCTCCTGTCGTGCCTACCAAGCCACGCCCACTAAGCTACACCATGCCCACCAAGCCATGCCCACAGAACCGGTAGTAAAAAAAATGGATTTCACCACTGGTTAGTGTTGTACATACTCCTGGTCAGTTGGAGGATGATGAAGATATTGAGGTCTCGGATTCAGATAGTGTTTATGAATTAGTGGGGCCCCCCGGAGTTACAGGTAGTAGAACAGGTGGGAGGCCAGCCACAAGATGGGGCTATGAGTTCAAGATCTAGTGAGGGAGAATCAGACTCTCGCTGGGTTAACCCTAAATTCAGAAGGGCCCAAAAATGTAGAGAACAGGTGTCTGGAAGAAGATATTAAGGAGAGGAATGGGTTAAATATTGTAGTGATGTATTTGGCACATCAGGGGGGTCAGGGAGGAAGAAAGGTGGAGTTTCAATGTTGCCGAAGAGAAATGGAGGTTTTTCTTGCCGCTCCCAAGTAAGCAAAAGTATTCTGTGTTGATTAACAGTCAGGGCTGCTGTTTTAGAAATCATGCTGTTAGGAAAATAAATCTTGTTAAGTTGAGAAGGAGAAGGAATGTGGAGAAATGCAGTTAATTGAGATAACGGACCAACAGATAATTGCCTGTATGAAATGTGTTTGAATTCCAGAAGAGCAGAGAAATAAATGGAGTTTCTTTATTCATGAAATAATGCATTTAATAAGAGTTATTTGTAATTGCTAAATTTCTACCAGAAACCAGAACAGTTAGACCCTTCTCTCCCCCCCATACACACTAACACAATTTTGCAGTTGTTGTGGATGAAGCACAATTCTGGGGAGGAAGATCACACTGCCGTCTCGGAGTGGCTCACAACAGGACAATACACAATACACAATATACAAATCCAATAGTTTTAAAAAAAACAGTTTAAAACCCTTATAAAAATAATCATACAGCTCAAACAAACCACTTAATATAAGGGGTATATTAATTTCCCTACACGTGGCAACATAGGTGAGTTTTCAAGAGTTTATGAAAGGCAAGGAGGGTGGGGGCAGTCCTGATCTCCAGGGGGAGTTGGTTCAAGAGGGCCGGGGCCACCACAGAGAAGGCTCTTCCCCTGGGCCCCGTTTAGTCGACGGGACCCGGAGAAGGCCAACTCTGTGGGACCTAATCGGTTGCTGGGATTCGTGCGGCATTTGGCTAGCGGGGATTGGACTAGAAGACCTGTAAGGTCCCTTCCAACTCTAATAAATAAAGAAATATTAAATAATTCTATATGCAGCTGCACACACTAGATTGGCTGCCTGCAATGATGACCCATCATAGGTGTGGTCCTACTTTATGCTTTAATCAGGCAGGACACTACAGTCCTTGTTAAAGCACCGTAAATCGAATTCAAGTCCTCAACTCCTGTCGCCGTCTCCTTCTTTCGACTTCTCTCTATGCTCTCTTTGTGTGAGTTGGTCTCTTTCCCTTTGCACATGTCCGCCACTGACCCCTGTGAGAGCCTTTTAAGACAAACAAAGCTTGTTTTCAACTTTTGGACGAAGCAGAACCGTTGAGTGATTGCTTTGCTATAATTGGCTGGCTTGTATTGAAGGTTGCCAAAACCAATGGATTAATTTGTTTCTTCTTTGTTCTGCAAAAGATGGAGTGCGTATACGGTAGGATTTTGGGGGGTAGTGACTGTTAGCTCCATCCCTTCTTTCCCCACCCTATCTTTCAGCTTCTTTCTTCTTTAGACACACAAGGACCATCGTGATGTTCAAGCCATTATAGCATGGATTGTCTCCAGCGCTGCACTTAAGTGGTTCTAAATTCAAAGCCATGGTGGCTCTTGCGGGACAGATCATATGCTTAAATGGCAGCATTTAAAAATATCCAGCGAAGCAACGATTGCACTTGGGGCATTGTGTTACCTCTGCTATTCTTCTCAGCTTGGAGAAGATGTTCCCCAGCTTGTGACATGTCCTTAGAGAAGGTGAATTCGTGTTAAAGGAGGGCAGGAGACAAACCACAAACAACCTCAGTTAGGTAGAAGAATTGCAAAGTCAAAAAGAACTCGCGGGTTTGGGACAAACTTTGTTAGAAAGCTTTGGATATAAAAGAGGAATCGATGAGAAGACTCTGGAGGTATGAAGGATTTTAGATCTGGTGCTTAGTATTTAGTATTAAGTACTTAGTACTTGTTGTGGTTGGCTCTGTCCCAGCTCCTGCCCTAGGGAATGTGGAGGTGGAGGCAGGGGGAAACGTCAACATGTCCTAGGTCTGTTTTGTTGCCAGCAGAGTCAGGGAGTGCAGTTTCCTTGGATAAAGAAGAAGGTGGGGGTGACTTGGAAGGGGGGGGGGGGCTTGGCACATAGCCCAGGAAGCCAATCACCATTATCTTCGGTCGATTCGGATGACGAATTGTTAGACCCACGCAGGTGCAGACTTATGCATCGAAGAGGCCACCTGTGTTTGGCTGGGGCTCCAGTAATTAGAGCTGCTGCTATAAATAGCAGCGTGCTAGTTTGGCCGTTGTGGAAGATCATCTGATCGCAGTTCTTCAGGATCGTGCCTCGCTGTGTCTGAACTTTGTTTGTGGATTTCTCACGCCTTTGACACCAAAGCAGAGTAAAGTGTATGTGTGTTTCACTTTGTGGGAAGAAGGAGGGCTGTGATGTTTCTTCACAGCTACTAGCTAAGTACTTAAGGACTGATTAAGGGACTTGTACAGCTGAACCAAAAAAAGGTTTGCCATCACTGGACTAGTCCACGTCCTTTCAGAAATGGATGCAACTAATTGATTGGTGTGGTCTTTCTTAGTGAGGACCATGGATGTCACTCTGACCTTTTTGGGAAAATAAATTGTCTCTCCTATAGTCTTGCACATCCACGCAGAAGAAACGAGGTGTTATGTGATCCACCTGAGCAGCTCCCACACTTCTTCATAAGTGAAGTAAGGCTTATGACCATCTCTTCTCCATAAGGATATTATAGCACGGTAGGGAGAGAGGCAGAACACATGGAATTTAATTAATGTAAATAGTTGGGTGATGTGCAGCCTAGAGGGGGACTTAGATAAAAAAAAAACCAGAGTCAAATTGTGGAAGATAAACAAAAACACCAAGATTGGAGAGTAAATTGATTGATATATCAAAACCCAAACAGTTCACTAAAATAGCATTTTCTGAAGAAGAAGAAGAAGAAGAAGAAGAAGAGGAGGAGGAGGAGGAAGAAGAAGAAGAGGAGGAGGAGGAAGAAGAGGAGGAGGAAGAGGAAGAGAAGGAGAAGGAAGAGAAAGAGGAGGTGGAGGAGGAGGAGGAAGAGGAAGGAGAAAGAGAAGAAGAAGAGGAGGAGGAAGAGGAGGAGGAGGAAGAAGAAGAGGAGGAGGAAGAGGAAGAGGAGAAGGAGGAGGGAGAGGAGGTGGAGGAGGAGGAGGAAGAAGAAGAGGAGAAGGAAGAGGAAGAGGAGAAGGAGGAGGAAGAGGAGGTGGAGGAGGAGGAGGAAGAAGAAGAGGAAGAGGAAGAGAAGGAGAAGGAGGAGGAAGAGGAGGTGGAGGCGGAGGAGGAAGAGGAAGGAGAAGGAGAAAGAGAAGAAGAAGAGGAGGAAGAGGAAGAAGAGGAAGAAAAGGAGAAGGAGGAGGAAGAGGAGGTGGAGGAGGAAGAGGAAGGAGAAGGAGAAAGAGAAGAAGAAGAAGAAGAGGAGGAGGAGGAGGAAGAGGAGGAGGAGGAAGAAGAAGAGGAGGAGGAAGAGGAGGTGGAGGAGGAGGAGGAGGAGGAAGAGGAAGGAGAAAGAGAAGAAGAAGAGGAGGAGGAAGAGGAGGAGGAGGAAGAAGAAGAGGAGGAGGAAGAGGAAGAGGAGAAGGAGGAGGAAGAGGAGGTGGAGGAGGAGGAGGAAGAGGAGGAGGAAGAGGAAGAGAAGGAGAAGGAGGAGGAAGAGGAGGTGGAGGAGGAGGAGGAAGAGGAAGGAGAAGGAGAAAGAGAAGAAGAAGAAGAAGAAGAAGAAGAAGAAGAAGAAGAAGAAGAAGAAGAAGAACAAGAAGAACAAGAACAAGAAGAACAAGAAGAAGAACAAGAAGAAGAAAAATTGGAGCAGGCTGTTGTGTGATATCATTGCTATGATATACTAATAGCATTTCGCATTTCATCGCAACTGAAACCAGCTAGCTAAAATGACACCATTCTATGCATAAGAAGAACACAACACAGTTCCAGCTAGGAAACTTTATGTTTTTTTAGAAATGGTTGTTTCTCCTCGTCCTTGTCCTCCTCGAGACATGATTGTGACTCACTTTTCCCAAGGCCGTCATAACTTTGAACCATCATTAAATGGCAATAAGCCAAAGACTAAGTATAGCTGAAAGAATTGCAGAGTGCAGAGAAGAGGAACAAAGATGATTAGGGGTCTGGAGGCAAAAACATATAAAGAAAGGCGAGAAGAGTGGGGATGGTACGAATTTCTGGGGGGGAGTTGGTTCCAGAGGACCGGGGCCACAACAGAGAAGGCTCTGCCCTGCAGACTCGCCAATCAACATTGTTTGGCCGATGGAACATGGAGAAAGCCGACTCTGTGCGACTTAACTGGTCACTGGGATACATGAGGTAGAAGACGGTCCCGTAAATAATCTGGATGCGCTTAGAATAAAGAAAGCTGACATATAGCTTCATTTAGTTAGTTTAAGCAGGTGCTAATTGAAGGCTGGATTCAGGGCTGAAGGCCTTAAACACAACCGTTAGAGACCTCCCAAAATCAAGTTGTAATTTATAGCATGAGGCGAGGGGAAAACTATTCAATGCATGACTAGAGAATAATATTAATTTTAAAACGAAACACAGTTATGTGATGAATTGTAAACACCGTACGGCGCAAAACTATATTTAACTACTAAGTTAAACACGGCCGGGTAATCAAATGGAAACAGAAGTGAAATGAAGTCAAACGTTTCTGTTCTGGATTCACTGACTAGTTTTAGGAGTTCGCATCTCCCTTGAAACAGCGTTCGAAGATGTCTCCTTTCAACCCTGAGCTACAAATATACTCCTTAGTTGGTACATCTTTCCAAGACCAAAAGAGACTCTGCATTTATTTATTTATTTATTTATTTATTCATTTATTTTGTCCAATACACAATAATACACAATGAAGGTAACAGAGGACACCTTCGAGGAAATAGAATTAGAGAAAATAGGAAACAGAATTTGGAACCCATATCGCATCTCAGACATTATCACCCTTGAAGATGTCCAAAGATACTTCACCAGAAGAGCCCTTCATTCCTCCACTCGAAACAGAATACCCTACGAGACTAGACTGTCAATCCTGGGTCTAGAAAGCTTAGAACTAAGACGCCTTAAACAAGATCTAAGTATCGCCCACAAGATCATACGCTGCAACGTCCTGCCTGTCGGTGACTACTTCAGCTTCAACCACAACAACACAAGAACACACAACAGATTTAAACTTAATATTAACCGCTCCAAACTTGACTGTAAAAAATATGACTTCAGTAACCGAGTTGTCAAAGCGTGGAACTCACTACCGGACTCCATAGTGTCATCCCCAAACCCCCAACACTTTACGCTTAGATTATCTATGGTTGACCTATCCAGATTCCTAAGAGGTCAGTAAGGGGCGAGTACAAGTGCACTAGAGTGCCTTCCGTCCCCTGTCCTATTGGTCTCCTATATCTCCTATACCTTTCTTCTTTTCCTATATCTCTTCCTCTATTATTTCATTGATATGTTCTATTACTATACCTTCTTTTCTATTCTTTCATAGATACATTTTGCTATGAGTATCTCCTCTATAACCTTCATCATGTATTTTACTATGTGTATATAGATATATATACTCACTAAAACTCTCATTGTGTATTGGACTAAATAAATGAATGAATGAATGAATGAATGAATGAATGAACGAACGAACAAACAAACAAACAAACAAATAAATGGAGACCTCACCTACAAAAAGATATAGATAAAATTGAACGGGTTGAAAGACGGGCTACAAAAATGGTGGAAGGTCTTAAGCATAAAACTTATTAGGGAAGAGTTCATGAACTCAATCTGTATAGTCTGGTGGACAAAAGGGAAAGGGGGGACATGATTGAAACTTTTAAATATGTTAAAGGGTTTGATAAGGTTCAGGAGGGAAGTGTTTTTAATAGGAAAGTGAACACAAGAAGAAGAGGGCACAATCTGAGGTTAGTTGGGGGAAAGTTCAGAAGCTATGTGAGAAAATATAATTTTACTGAAAGAGTAGTAGATCCTTGGAACAAACCTCCAGCAGACGTGGTTGGTAAATCCACAGTAACTGAATTTAAACATGCCTGGGATAAACTTATATCCATCCTAAGATAAAATACAGGAAATAGTATAAGGGCAGACTAGATGAAACATGAGGTCTTTTTCTGCTGTCAATCGTCTATGTTTCTATGTTTCTATACATGATAGGTCAATCTTGGGAAACATTCTAAGATGTATGGACTTCATTTCCAAGAATTCCTCAGCCAACAATGCTGGGCTAGGCTAAGTTAGAGGTCTTCTACAGATGGCCAACTGTTCATAAACACTACTCTGATGCCTTCCAGCCTTCAACCTCTTCCTCTGAAAAAGACCGGTATAAGTGTTCCGTAACCAAGAACATTGCTATTGTGAAAGTGGGAAAAGAAGACATTGTCTTTTCTTACTAAGATAAAACATTTTTTTTTAGCAGCAGCACCTGGGAGCAAGAGGATCAGCTAGGAGGTAGATACATCATGCCCCTGAGCTAGAAGATGTCCATCTCTGATCAAGACACATGGAGCATGTGTGCATCGTTTTCAGTTATGATGAGTTGCCAAAACATGTCATCAAATGAACGCGTCTGGTTTCCACTCCGTGGGCCCCCGATTGTCAAACCATCAACTTCTATTAGTTAAATTGGATCAGAGCGTTGATGTCTGTTTAAGCTTTCCTGGGAACTTTATTTTTAACCACCAATTGCTGCAGCTCGCATTTTTCTAGGACAGTGTTTTCCAACGTTGGAGAGCTGAGACGCACAATGATTTGAAGCGAAATTAGAAGCATACAATGAAGACCGTTTCCAGAGCGCGTAGGTGCCACGCTAAGGAGGCATTGTCGAAGGTTAAAGCTGTGTCAAGTTTAATTTATGATGAGAACGTCACTTAGGCGACTTTAGGGTATCTTTTTTGACATGTGGCAAGCAAAATTATCAGGTAGATCCCATTAGTTGCTGGGTGAAGCTTCGCATAGAACCAAGATGTCAAAATCACAGATAATGAGACAATGAATCTGTACAAATTAAGAAGTTATGTTTGGCGCTCCAGAACCTGACTGCTACCCCTCAAAGAAAAGCTCACCATCCTCCACTAAACTCAAATAAAATAAAATAAAATAAAATGAAAAGGGTAAAATTTGATATATAGAATCAAAACTGACGTTAGAACTAGAAAATCATTAAGATAAAGAATAACTATGTGGTATGGGAAAGGTGTTATAGTTGTTTGGAAATTAAGAAAAACAAATTGATTTTTTATATAAATGCTCTCTAAATGCAAATGTAAATATTATTCATAACATGAATGTGATGGAATAACATACAGAAATAACTAAAGAATTGTCGATGTCACAGAAATGGAAAATATGAATATTTATATGTTCTATTTATATGTTTTATTGCCGACAGAGTCAGGTAGTGCAGTTTCCTTGGATGAAGAAGAAGGTGGGGGTGACTTGGAAGAGGGGGGCTTGGCACACAGCCCAGGAAGCCAATCTCCAATATCTTCAATATCTCCAATATCTTCGGATGAGGAAGTGTTAGACCCACACATGCGCAAAATTATGCATCGAAGAGACCAATTGAAGAAATATAACAGGAGATAAGAGAGGCCACCTGTGTTTGGGTGGGGCTCCAGTAATTAGAGCTGCTGATATAAATAGCAGTGTGCTGGCTTGGCCATTGTGGAAGATTATCTGATCGTTGTTCTTCAGGACCGTGCCTTGCTGTTTCCAGACTTTGTTTGTGGATTTTTCACAACTTTGAAAGCAAAGCAGAGCAAAGTGTGTGTGTCTCATTTTGTGGAAGAAGGAGGGCTGTGACGTTCCTTCACAGCTGCTAACTAAGTACTTAAGGACCGATTAAGGGATTGTATAGACTACCAGGTTGTTTTGGGACGAGTACTCTTTGCAATACAAAAAGGGCGCTTTGTTTCTTTTGAATTTTTGTGATAAAGAACATTGTTTTTGAACTTTCAAGTGTGTGTGTGTCTGAAATTTGTACCCTTGAATTTTCAGGAGACTCATACCATTGAATCCGGCAGAACACTATGCAACTCCTCTTGCCTTTTAAGCAATCTCCTACCTCGATGATGTATCCACTGACTATCCACTCTAATGTCTTCCTCATCTTCTGACTGGGACCACTCCCCCATTGTCATATCAGACCCCTCTAGTGGTTCCTTGGGTTCAATCAGACCACTTTCTCCCTCACTCTCACTGTCTGCATCAGCTGGCAATCCCCCTGGCCCAGAATATCGAGAGGGGTCTTGCTCATCATCCCCAGAATCTAACGTGACCTGAGGTGGACAAGGAGCATTCACAAAATTTTGAGTAGTTTGAAGAACCAGCTGGCCCTAGAGTGGGATGGGAACTGAGATTTTGCAATATCCTTGCCCCAGGAGTGGGGAGGGAACAGAGATTTTGCAATATCCTTGCCCCAGGAGTGGGGAGGGAATGGAGATTTTGTAATATCCTTCCCCCAGGAGTGGGGAGGGAATGGAGATTTTGCAATATCCTTCCCCCAGGAGTGGGGAGGGAACGGAGAATTTGCAATATCCTTCCCCCAGGAGTGGGGAGGGAACGGAGAATTTGCAATATCCTTCCCCCAGGAGTGGGGAGGGAACGGGGATTTTGCAATATCCTTCCCCCAGGAGTGGGGAGGGAATGGAGATTTTGCAATATCCTTCCCCCAGGAGTGGGGAGGGAATTGAGATTTTGCAATATCCTTCCCCCAGGAGTGGGGAGGGAACGGAGATTTTACAATATCCTTCCCCCAGGAGTGGGGAGGGAACGGAGATTTTGCAATATCCTTCCCCCAGGAGTGGGGAGGGAATGGAGATTTTGCAGTATTCTTCCCCTGCCATGCCCAAGCCACACCCATCAAGCTACACCACGCCCACCAAGCCATGCCCACAGAACCAGTAGTAAAAAGAATTGGATTTCAGCACTGAGATAGACAATGGTTTTTTTTGACACCCAACATTTATCTGTCTTTATTGCCCTCCAACTTGGAACTCCGTAAAGAAGGAGTTAGAGGTTTTTTTGCCATTCATTTTTGCAAAGGATTTCTGAAATTTGCTGGAGGGCTGTTAAAAAACAACAGCACAGTTGCCTCGCATGTGATTATGTAGTGGAAAGTTGCTCGGGTTCTCTCTATCCCTTTAGGCTTCTTGGAATCACAGAACATATTTTACTGGAATTGCATGCTCCAGTGCTTTGAAGTTTCATCAACAGGAAGACTAGAGACAGAAGATAATATAATATCTGAAACACCACTGGATGTCGTCATTTTATGTATATGTTGGACTAATGCAGTCCTTCACCCAGATTGAGTTCCCCAATCCTTCTTATCTCTAGTATAGAATAGAATAGAATAGAGTAGAATAGAATGGAATGGAATGGAATGGAATAGAATAGAATAGAATAGAATAGAATAGAATAGAATGGAATGGATTGGAATGGAATGGAATGGAACGGAACGGAACGGAACAGAAGAGAAGAGAAGAGAAGAGAACAGAATAGAATAGAATAGAATAGAATTCTTTATTGGCCAAGGTTGATTGGGACACACAAGGAATTTCTCTTTGGTGCATATGCTCTCAGTGTACATAAAAGAAAAGATACATTTGTCAAGAATCATGAGGTACAATCAGGAGTGGGCAGCAGGCTGGATGGGGTGGAACACAGTTCCACCGGCAGAAGTGAAGATGCGTGCACATCTATAGTTGATCGGCAGCTGTCACTTCCTGAAATACTGGTCTCGGCACGGCTGTCCGTTTTTCCCCTGCTGCTGCGTCTGTGCTCCTTGCTTTTTTCCTCTTTCCTCCTTCCTGGCCTTGGACGAGCTTCCCTCTCTCCTGCCCGGCTCCCCTCCAGCCTCACGTGGCCACCTCCCGCCTGAGGTGCAAGCAGAAGATGTGTGTGGAAGTGGCGCTGGCAGCATTTATGCTTCTGGCAGCACCTGTTCACCTAGCTACCCATCCTGAGGCGGGGTGTGTGTGACCCAGGAAGGAGAGCACGGGAAACGTGAAGCAAATTGTCACTCCAGCAAGCAACACTGGTAAGATTGTAAGTCTAGGACTTAACAGTTCACTTGAACAATGATGATTGTTCAAGCCACTCCCACCTGATCACATGGCCAGCAAGCCACTCCTACCCAGCCACATGACCATTAAGCCACACCCACAAAATAAGCCACACCCACAGTGTGGCAGTAAAAATTTTGGCTGCCAATTACTGGGTACAATATTTAATGATTGTCATAGGGTACAAATAAGCAAGCAGGAAACACTCAATATTAATAAAAATCTTAATTATACAAGCAACAAGTTACTGTCATACAGTCATAAGTGGGATGAGATGAGTGATAGGAATTATGAGGAGACTATTAGTAATAGTAATGCAGTCTTAGTGAATAGTTTGACAGTGGTAAGAGAATTATTTGTTTAGCAGAGTGATGGGGTTCGGGAAAAAACTGCTCTTGTGTTTAGTTGTCTTGGTGTGCAGTGCTCTATAGCGATGTTTTGAGGGTAGGAGTTGAAACAGTTTATGTCCAGGATGCGAGGGGTCAGTAAATATTTTCACAGCCCTCTTTTTGACTCGTGCAATATACAGGTCCTCAATGGAAGGCAGGCTGGCAGAATTTAACTGTTTTTAGTATTGGATTATTGTCATATACTGTTTTACCACTGTTGTTAGCCGCCCCGAGTCTGCGGAGAGGGGCGACATACAAATCCAATAAATAAGTAAGTAAGTAAGTAAGTAAGTAAGTAAGTAAGTAAGTAAGTAAGTAAGTAAGTAAGTAAGTAAGTAAGTAAGTAAGTAAACAAACAAACAAACAAACAAACAAACAAACAAGCAAACAAATTGTTTTTTCTACAGTTCTGATTTAGCTAAAAGAAAACAAAGCATAAATACAAAGCTAAAAGAACTGCAGTAGTAACTAAGTTTATCAAGCTAAATCAAGCTCCATTATCGTTGTTTGATAGGTTGTGGTTAAGTCTGTTGGGTAACAGATGAGGTAAATCTGGAGTTTGACAGCTAGAGGAGATAGGGTGGGTGTGTTGAACCTAATCTGACAGCTCTTACACTGGTGAGAACTGAGAGGGGTTGGTTAGACGTTAAACTAGCTTTGAATCCAAAGGAGTAGGAGGAAAATAGGGAGTCCAAATGATCAAACTTTGCCTGGATTATATCAAAGTAACACATACTTTAAGAGGAAGGACCTTGTCCAATGGGCTCTGATGCTGCTAGATACGAGATAATTTTTTTTCTCTTTCTGATCCCAAATGCAAAGGAACATTTCCAACAGCTGACTGTCTGGTTCTTTTCTTTGCTATTTTCAATTTGATACCCACGATGTTTTATTAAGTGACTTGCAATATCCTTTTACCTAGAAAGTAAAACATCAGGTGGTGATGTAATGGGAAGCTGGGTGTTTTATATTCCTCTCCCTTTCTTGGCCTTTATTCCTTTAAATGCATCGACAGGTGTTTTGAATAAGACAGGCACACTGTAGCTTTTTGTGCACTTCGAATCTCACATTCCTTAGTTGCAAAGTTTACCCAGGCTGTATATTAATGGAGTTGGCATGTCTACATAAAAATGTCCATATTGTAGAGGGGGGGTGAAGTTATTCTCCAAAGCACCAGAAGGCAAGACAAGAAGCAATGGGTGGAAACTAACCAAGGAGAGAAGCGACCTGGAATTGAGTAGATGCTTCCAGACAGTGAGAACAATCAACCGGTGGAATGGCTTGCTTTCAGACGTTGTGGGGCGGTAGGGAAAGCAAGTAGGATGCTTGGCTGCATAGCTAGAGGTATAACAAGCAGGAAGAGGGAGATTGTGATCCCCTTATATAGAGCGCTGGTGAGATCACATTTGGAATACTGTGTTCAGTTCTGGAGACCTCACCTACAAAAAGATATTGACAAAATTGAATGGGTCCAAAGACGGGCTACAAGAATGGTGGAAGGTCTTAAGCATAAAAGGTATCAGGAAAGACTTAATGAACTCAATCTGTATAGTCTGGAGGGCAGACGGAAAAGGGGGGACATGATTGAAACATTTAAATATGTTAAAGGTTTAAATAAGGTTCAGGAGGGAAGTGTTTTCAATAGGAAAGTGAACACAAGAACAAGGGGGCACAATCTGAGGTTAGTTGGGAGAAGCAACAATGGCAAAACAGTACATAATGACAAATCCAATACCCACCAAATTTAGGCTAAAAAAATCATAAAAACAACCCCAGAATATATAAAAACAAGCACACAATCAATCAAACACCAGAACAACATGGGCAAGGGGGAGATGTTTCAGTTCCCCCATGCCTGACGTCAGAGGTGGGTTTTAAGGAGTTTGCGAAAGGCAAGGAGGGTGGGGGCAATCCTAATCTCAGGGGAGAGCTGGTTCCAGAGGGTCGGAGCCGCCACAGAGAAGGCTCTTCCCCTGGGTCCCGCCAGACAACATTGTTTAGTCGACGGGACCTGAAGAAGGCCAACTCTGTGGGACCGAACTGGTCGTTGGGATTCGTGCGGCAGAAGGCGGTCCCGAAGGTATTCTGGTCCGGTGCCATGAAGGGCTTTATAGGTCATAACCAACACTTTGAATTGTGACCGGAAACTGATCGGCAATCAACGCAGACTGCGGAGTGTTGGAGTAATATGGGCATTCTTAGAGAAGCTCATAATTGCGCTCGCAGCGGCATTCTGCACGATCTGAAGTTTCCGAACACTTTTCAAAGGTAGCCCCATGTAGAGAGTATTACAGTAGACAATGGCCTCCCCCAGCCCCAGAGAACCTCTGGAAGCCAGAAACAGCCTTTTTCCCAATTTCTGGTGGGATGGTAGCAGGGGTGGGCAGCAGGCAGGATGGGGTGGAACAAAAATGAAGATGCGTGCGCAGCTCCAGCTGATTGGTGGCTGTCACTTCCTGGATTACTGGTCTCGGCTTGGCTCTCCTTTTTTCCCCTGCTGCTGCTGCTGCATCTGCGCTCCTTGCTTTTTTCCTCTTTCCTCCTTCCTGGCCTCGGACGAGCTTCCCTCTCTCCTGCCCGGCTCTCCTCCAGCTTCACGCAGCCACCTCCCACCTGAGCTCTAAGCAGATGGTGTGGGTAGAAGCAGCACTGGCAGCATTTATGCTTCTGGCAGCACCCGTTCGCCTAGCTACCCAGCCTGAGGCGGAGGGGGGGCAACCCAGGAAGGAGAGTGCGGGAAACATTACGCGAATTGTCACCCCAGTGAGTGACATTGATTGATTGATTGATTGGATTTGTATGCCATCCCTCTCCGTGGATTCGGGGCGGCTCACAACAAACAAGGAATACATAATAAAACAATTTGATCCAATTAATAATAATAAAAATAAAATAAAATAAACATTAAGAAATCTAAAAGCAATTAAAAGACAATGTCGATAGGAATGTATATATGATGTAGATTCATCTGTAAATATGATTATGTACTTTAAAAAAAAATGGAAAAATTTAATAAATATACATTAAAAAAATAAAAAACTTTTTTAAAAATCCTAAAAATTAAAAGATTCAGTTAACATTCACCCACATTCACTTACAACTGACAAGGGTTGTAAATCAAACACTTAACAGTTCACTTGAACGATGATGATCGTTCAAGCATTCCCACCTGGTCACATGGCCGGCAAGCCATCCCTACCCAGTCACATGACCATTAAGCCACACCCACAAAATAAGCCACACCCATACTGTGGAAGTAAAAATTTTGGCTGCCCATTATTGGACAGTAGGCCTATTTTTCACCCTCCTCAGGCTCCAGAAGTTTCCCTGGAGCCTGGGGAGGGCAAAAGTGCCCTCCCCGCCTCCACGGAGGCTCTTCGGAAGCTGAAAATGTCCTCCCAGAGCCTCTGTGAGAGTCAAAAATCAACTGCCCAGCATGCACATGCGTGCTGCAGCTGAGCTTGGGCAACAGCTCACATGCCAACAGATATGGCTCCACATGTCACCTGTGGCACAGGCTCACCATAATTGGTATAAGATCTCCTGCTTGAGCAGGGGGTTGGACTGGAAAACCTCAAAGAAGACCTTTGTCTTCCACCTCTATTTATTTATTTATTTATTAGATTTGTATGCCGCCCCTCTCTGAAGACTCGGGGTAGCTAACAACAATAAAAAGACAATGTAAACAAATCTAATATTAAAAATAATCTAAAAAACCCCAATTTAAAGAACCAATCATACATACAAGCATACCATGCATAAATTCTATAAGCCTAGGGGGGAAGGGAAAATTTCAATTCTCCCATGCCTGACGACAGAGGTGGGTTTTAAGGAGCTTGTGAAAGGCAAGGTGGATGGGAGAAGTCCTGATCTCCAGGGGGAGTTGGTTCCAGAGAGTCGGGGCCTCCACAGAGAAGGCTCTTCCCCTGGGTCCCGCCAGACAACATTGTTTAGTCGACGGGACCCGGAGAAGGCCAACTCTGTGGGACCTAACTGGTCGCTGGAATTCGTGCGGCAGAAGGCGGTCCTGGAGATATTCTGGTCCGATGCCATGAAGGGCTTTATAGGTCATAACCAACATTTTGAATTGTGACCGGAAACTATTATTCTGTGTCCTTTGTTGTATATATGTCTAAGTGAGCAGTAAGAAAAGTTGGCTCTCCTATGGCAACTCCCAGAATTCCTGAGCTAGCACGATTGGCTCAGGAATTCTGGGAATTGAAGTCCACAACTCATAGAAGAGCTGACTTTGCCTGGTGTAAGTTCTATTGCTAGTGCTAATTTAGCAAATTCTTCCATCTCTTTCTGTGTAGTGACAAAGGCATATCCTGCTTCTCTTCTGGGTGGGCCAGTGCTCAAATCCAGCCATTGTGTTAGTTCATTATTGTGTCTGCTGCCTAATGGTGCCAGTTTCATATATTGTTGAATTTGACCAGGGAATTGGGCAGGCACAGTCATCGTTCCGTGTCAGCAAATCCAAACAAATTTCTGCCTTATTTTTTACCTTTCTTCTATGGGTGGCATTTAGCCAGACCACCCTGCTAAGATATGAACCAACTTTTGAATCCCTCTAGACAAACCTCTGAAGGGTGGCTATTAACCCACACTTTTAAGACTCAATTTCAGGGGTGCTAACTTCCAGATTTTTATATCCTCAGTTTGTTAGAAAACTGCTGCAACTTGAAACTGCTCAACTGTCTATTTTGTAAATAGACATTTTAATCTGACAAGCCTGACTTTGGCTATTTTGGATAAGCGCTTCTCAGAATCAGAGCCTCCTCTGTGGCGGCCCCGACCCTATGGAACCAACTCCCCCCAGAGATCAGAGTTGCCCCCACCCTCCTTGCCTTTCGTAAGCTCTTTAAAACCCACCTCTGTCACCAGGCATGGGGGAATTGAAATATTCCCTTCCCCTAGGCTTATAAAATTTATGTATGGTATGATTGTATGTATGACTGATCTCTTAAATTGGGGTTTTTAGATTTTTTAATATTAGATTTGTTTACGTTGTCTTTTTATTGTTGTTAGCCGCCCCGAGTCTGCGGAGAGGGGCGGCATACAAATCTAATAAATGAATGAATAAATAAATAAATAATCTCTAATTCAGGTATCAACAATTATGTTAAAGTAATTCTGGCTGAAATTCTCCATTTTACAGGCTTCTATTACAACTAAGGTTTGAAATCCATTGGTTGTGAGTTTGGTTGATGAATGATGATTTGCTAATCATGCTAATATAGTGAAAAAATAATGGTTCTACATTTAGGCAAGAAAAACAAAATGCACAGGTACAGTACATGTGATACATTGCTCAGTAATGGTAACTGTGAGAGGTACCTTGGAGTCCTAGTGGACAACCATTTAAATATGAGCCAGGCGTGTGCAGCAGCTGCCAAAAAAGCCAACACAGTTCTAGGCTGCATTAACAGAGAGATAGAATCAAGAGTGTTTGGAAACTTCAGATCGTGCAAAATACGGCCGCGAGAGCTATCATAGGGCTTCCTAAATCTGCCTGTTTCACCAACACTCCGTGGCCTGCACTGGTTGCTGATCAGTTTCCGGGCACAATTCAAAGTGTTGGTAATGACCTAAAAAGCCCTACATGGCATCAGACCAGAATACCCCCGTCGCATGAATCCCAGCAGCCAATCAGGTCCCACAGAGTTGGCCTTCTCCGGGTCCCATCGACTAAACAATGCCGTTTGGCAGGACCCAGGGGAAGAGCCTTCTCTGTGGCAGCCCCCGCCCTCTGGAATCAACTCCCCCCAGAGATTTGAATTGCCCCCACTCTTCCTGCCTTCCGCAAGATATTGAAGGCCAGGCATGGGGGGACTAGCTATCCCTCCCCCCCCCCCGCACCTTTTTTTCTGACTGTAATACATGAGAATGGTGTGACTATGCAGTAACGTTTGTTTTTAATATTTATGGGTTTTAAATTTAGCTTTTTAATAATATTAGATTTGTACTCTGTATATTGTATTATTGTTGTTGTGAGCCTCCCCGAGTCTTCGGAGAGGGGCGGCATACAAATCTAATAAATCTAATATAATATAATATATAAGATCACGTAAAGTGTTTGTTTGTTTGTTTGTTTGTTTGTTTGTTTGTTTGTTCGTTCATTCATTTATTTGATTGATTGATTTGTATGCCGCCCCTCTCCATAGCCTCGGGGCGGCTCACAACAATAATAAAACAATTCATGGCAAATCTAATAATTTAAAAACATTAAAAAAACCTGTTATTAATGTTATTCCTAATCTTCCTAGTGTTGAGTAAGATGAACATCATTATAAATCCAATCTTCTGAAGCTGCCATCTCCATCATTCATTTGAAAGGAAAAAACACAGATCTCTCAAAGAACTTCATTATAATCCTCATTTAAATCTGTGGAGGTTTTTTAAAAAAATAAATAAATCAGGTTTTGTCCTTTTGGCTAAGCCTTGCAGGGAGTTATTACAATGCAAGAATGACATTCTACTGCAGAGCAGTTTATTAAAACTATACAAACGCCAACCATGGACAAGTAAAATCCAGCTTTTAGTTACAAAACCATTTTTCTCCTGTTCTGCAGGCAAAATGGAGGGTGAATAAAAATGCACAAGAACACAAGAGGAATGTGAAGTTTAAAGCAAAAGTGGTTAAAAATATAGCTTGTAAAGGTCTAGTCTGTTTTGTGTGATTCATAGACTTCCCTATGTGTGTGTGCGTGTATTTTCTTATTACTTTCCATCTGTTTAAGAGTTCCTACATACTTTATTATGTAGGAACATCCCATTTTTGGACCCAACCATACATAGGTAATTGGAAAAAGATATACTGCAAAACAAGAAATGACAATATAACATTTGCTGGTGCAAAACCAGTCTAAGCCAATCATTTATCCCCAAAGCTTATTTCCCTATAAGGCTTAACTGCCAGGACATGTTCTCACATGTTTAAATATACATTGTGAAACTGCACAATAGTATTTCCATTCCAATCGAGGTCTGGAGGTAATGACCACCAACTAGGCTGATGATTTGCTCTACACCTATTACAATTCAGCAAAGCAATCTTTCCCTGCTTAAATATAAATAATTGGGAATGGAGGTTATTTCATTTGCAACTCAATGCACTTTTGAGTCCTTGCAGAAAGAAATTTGAATCGACTTTTTTTTTTTTTTTGCAAATAAGGGCCTAGCAGCAAATATATATTTTTTAAATTTCATGTTATACCAACCTGGAGACATTTCCTACCCATCCCAAAGGTGCTTTTTCAAAAGGCAATTGGACTTTCTTTTGTTTTTGCTTGAAGACCTTTCGCTTCTCATTTATTTAATTTATTTATTATTATCCACCAGACTTGAAATTCTTGGTTTAGACAACTTACAACTCCGTCGTCTCCGTTCCGACTTAATTATAGTTCATAAAATCATATACCAAAACGTCCTACCTGTTACCGACTACTTCACCTTCAACCGCAACAACACACGAGCACGAAATCGATTTAAACTAAATGTCAACCGCTCCAAACTTGACTGCAAAAACTACGAGTTCAGCAACAGAATGATCAACGCCTGGAATGCACTACCTGATTCTGTGGTTTCTACTCCTAACCCCAAAACCTTTAACCTTAGACTATCTACAATTGATCTCTCCTCCTTTCTAAGAGGTCTGTAAGGGGTGTGCATAAGCGCACCATTGTGCCTACCGTCCCTGTCTTATTGTCTACTTTGTATCATTACTTATCTAATGTTTTATATGTACAAATTATCACCCTATAATTGTTTGACAAATAAATAAATAAATAAATAAAATAAATAAATAAATTTGACAAACAAGTATAGTATTATAGTACATATTAGCATAACATAACATAACATAACATAAGTAGAACGTAGTAATAGAAAGGATAATAAGACAATAGGACAGGGACATTAGGCACATAAGTGCACTTATACACGCCCCTTACAGATCTCTTAGAAAAGGGGAGAGGTCAATTGTAGATAATGTAAGGTTGAAGATTTTGGGGTTGGGGGAAGCAACAACAGAGTCAGATAATGAGTTCCAGGCGGTGATCACTCTATTGCTGAAATCGTATTTTCTGCAGTCAAGTTTGGAGCGATTTACATTCAGTTTGTATCTATTACGTGCTCTTGTGTTGTTGTTGTTAAAGGTGAAGGAGTCACTGACAGGGAGTACATTATGATGTATGAGTTCAGAGTTGTAAATTTTCTAGATTTAGTCTTTGAAGTCTGGAGGAGTAGGATAATTTGTTACGTGAGGAGAAGTGAAGGACTCTTCTTGTGAAGTATTTCTGGACTCCTTCGATTGTATTAATATGATATACAGTGTGGATTCCACACAGGTGAACTATATTCTAGAATAGGTCTGACAAATGTTTTGTATGCTCTGGTTAATAAATCAGTGTTTCTAGAGAAGAAGCTACATAAGATTAGGTTTACAATTCTTAAAGCCTTGTTGGCAATGCTGTTACAGTGGGCTCTAGCACCTAGGTCATTGGAAATGAGTACTCCAAGGTCTTTGATTGAGTGAGGGTCCTCTGTTAGTTCAGTGTTACCAAGTATGTACAGTGATACCTCGTCTTACAAATGCCTCGTCATACAAACTTTTCGAGATACAAACCTGGGATTTAAGATTTTTTTGCCTCTTCTTAAAAACTATTTTCACCTAACAAACCCACTGCCGCCGCTGGGATGCTCTGCCTCCGGACTTCCGTTGCCAGTGAAGTGCCCATTTTTGCACTGCTGGGATTCCCCTGAGGCTCCCCTCCATGGGAAACCCCACCTATGGACTTCTGTGTTTTTGCGATGCTGCAGGGGAATCCCAGCATTGCAAAAACGGGCGCTTTGCTGGCAATGAAAGTCCGGAGGTGGGGTTTCCCAGCTAGGGGAGCCTCAGTGAAATCGCAGCATCGCAAAAACACAGAGGTCCGGAGGTGGGGTTTCGAGGACTTTGGTGTTTTTGCGATGCTGCGATTTCACTGATGCTCCCTTCACTGGGAAACCCCACCTCCGGACTTCCGTTCCCAGCGAAGCACTCGTTTTTGCGATGCTGGGATTACCCTGCTGGGATTCCCCTGCAGCATCGCAAAAATACAGAAGTCCGGAGGTGGGGTTTTTCATGGAGGGGAGCCTCAGGGGACTCCCAGCAGTGCAAAAACGGGTGCTTCGGCTGGCAAAAGGGGTGAATTTTGGGCTTGCACACATTAATCGCTTTTCCATTGATTCCTATGGGAAACATTGTTTCATATTACAAACCTTTCACCTTAATAGAATAGAATAGAATAGATTTTTTATTGGCCAAGTGTGATTGGACACACAAGGAATTTGTCTTGGTGCATATGCTCTCAACGTACATAAGAACCTTGTCCCGGAACCAATTAAGTTTGTAAGACAAAGTATCAGTATATTTACTTTCATCCAAGAAGCTTCTTCAGTACTGAAGGGATGGTGGAGAATGGAAGTGCTGGAGAGAACAGGCATATGTGGGGAGGCCCATGACCCCTTTTACAGTTTCCAAACACTCTTCAAAGGTAGCCCCATGTAGAGAGCATTGCAGTAGTTGAACCTGGAGGTGATGAGGGCATGAGTGACTGTGAGCAAAAACTCCCTATCCAAATAGGGCCTCAATTATTTGACTCCCACCCCCTGGCCTAGATTCTCCACGTAACTGGATCTCTTGCATGGTGAAAGCCTGGCCTGCTCTAGGAAATGGTTGAGGTTGTTTAACAATTTCGGAGGCATTGTTCAGTGGTTTTGCTTCCTCCTGAGAAAACAGGCTCCAAAAGACATTTCAATTAAAATAGCAGGCAGATTGAAAACTCAGGGGAACCCGGATTCATGCCGCTAGATGTACCTTGTAAATAAGGATCCATTTAGTGGCCTAGCTTGATTTTCTCTGGCTGATTCTTTTACATTCCTGGTCTAATCCAATTAAATTAGCCAAACCAGATGGTCAGCTGCATTGACTAGCAAAGCTGATTGAAATCAGTGGATTTGCATGAATTCCAGCATTGGGGTAGAATCTAATTCCATTGAGTGCTGACAGTAAGTCATATTGGGGGGGAGGGAAGGCAGTGTATCCAACCTCAAACATATCTTGGTTTTATATCTGTGGGCTCCCCCCCAAAGAAAACCATTTCACATTTCAGAAATAAGATTATGGCTGTTAAGCTGGCTTGTTCCAAAAATGAAAGAAAATGAGGTTTGTTGCCCTAAGTATGCGTTAGACTATATTATCCGTAATGTCCAAATTATATTATCCATAATTATCCAAATCTGTTGTAGTTTATGCATCAGAGCACAAGAGATTTCCCATTGTAATCAAATAATATCTTATTAGTTTTATGATGGCTATTAATTTTGCATCGAAATCTGTCTCCTGGCTTTTCAAAGCTTCCCCCCCCCCTGAGAAAAGGGCTTTCAATATTTTTTCCGCCTCTGCTAGATTCTCAGCCATGTTTAAAATTTCTGTTTAGTATCAGGTCACAGCAGGGGCGAAATGTTCCCTGGTTGTTGGAGAGCCAGTGGGCGCAGTAATGGGCAGCCAAAATTATTACTGCCACACTGTGGGTGTGGCTAATTTTGTGGGTGTGGCTTAATGGTCATGTGATGGGGTAGGAGTGGCTTGCCGGCCATGTGACGAGGTGGGAGTGGCTTGAACGATCATCATCGTTCAAGTGAACTGTTAATTAAGTCCTCAACTTACAACCTTACCAGTGTCGCTCGCTGGGGTGATAATATCTTTCTTTGATATGATGTGTGGAAGTGGTTCATCATTGCTTTCTTCTCATATGGTCTTTCAACTTGCTAGTCCTACTTTTAGTGTTAGAATTTTCTTGGTTGTTCCACTCCGAGTCTTCGGAGAGGGGCGGCGTACAAGTCTAATAAATATAATATATAATATAACATAAATATAATATAATATAAATATATAAGGAGACCAATTTTTTTTACAATGAAAAGGAGGATGAAAAAAAAGTGCGATGTAAATAAATGAAACATTTATGTCCATATGAATAAATAAAATTAATAATTAATAAAATTAATAATTAAAACTAAAACTTTAATAACAAAAGCGATAAAACTTTACTAAATCTATATTTAAATTATTTTGCACTTGTGTTGAACACAGGGTTGTATAAAATTGAATTAATGAATTAATAAAATGTGAATTGTACTTACCTGAGTACAATATTCACAGAGAAAGAAATAATTTCATATTTCCGTTAGAAGTAAACACAAAGTATAATATGGAGGCAATGGCGGGAGACAAGTGCGAGACACGTGAAGTTCTCCTGTTCCCTGCGCATGTGTTTCACAATCGCGTCTTTCTGAACTGTACTGTCACAGGACGCGTAACAATTTGGTGTGGCATCTCTGAATACAGAGATTAACAGATTAGTTTTAAAATATCGAAAAGGAGGACAGGCAGGAGGACACTTTTCAAGGAAGGATAGAACCTACAAAAGGAAGACAGTTGATCACCTTATTGTTCACACACCAGGCCACACCATGTTCACACCAGGGTCAACCTCACTTAGCTTCGGGAAACCAACCTAGCCTGATTAAACCAGATTAAATTTTTAAATCTGGGTCTAGAAAGCTTAGAACTATGGCGCTTAAAACACGATTTAAGTATTGCCCACAAGATCATATGCTGCAATGTTCTACCAGTCAACGACTACTTCAGCTTCAACCACAACAACACAAGAGCACGCAACAGATTCAAACGTAATATTAACCGCTCCAAACTTGACTATAAAAAATATGTTGAAGCGTGCAACTCATTCCCGGACTCAATAGTATCATCCCCTAACCCCCAACATTTCTCCCTTAGACTCTCCACGATTGACATCTCCATGTTCCTAAGAGGTCAGTAAGGGGCGTACATAAGTGCACTAGCCTGCCTTTCGTCCCCTGTCCAATTGTCTTTCCTTTATCTCATATATCATATATAGTTTCTTGCTTTCATATATCTTCTCCTCTATTTTTACATATTATCTTTATATATATTACTTCATGTCTATTCTCTTCCATATGTATTGTGTATTGGACAAATGAATAAATAAATAAATAAATTAATTAATTAATTGATTGATTGATTAATTAATTCCTATTTAGATTTCTCCTGGTCACCAGGGCAAAATCCACCCGATGGTTGCAATTCACTTTAGTTTTTTCCTAACTTTCTTAAAATTTAGCACGGGCAAGAAAGTTAGTTCTGAAAATAGAATCAGACAAGGCTTCTCACTGTGAAAAATTTCAGCCCCAATAAAGTGAAGAATTCTCACCCACACAGACGCCAACTTGACATCAAAGCAATGTCAAAATGAGCATTCATTTAATAGGAAGTTTGAGATCATTCCCCCCCCTGATTGCTGGGGGGGAGGGGGAGGAAAGGTTGAGAGGAAACAATTGTTCCTCCAACATTTCTTAGCAGAAATCTGTGCTGCATTTTTTTTTTGTTACAACACAAAAACAAGACTAGCAAATGGCAGCGTCTTAACATCTCTATAAAAAAAATCAAAAGAAGTTATAACAAGTTCTATGAAGGAGGCAGGAATGTCAGGGTAAAACTGGAGCAGCTATTCATTATTTTGGAAGCAAAAGGAAGAAGAAGAAATGTTTCATAACACCATCGCTTATTGCCTTTTATAGCTATTGAATTCAGGGGGCATATCAAAGCTACCTCCTTCCTCAGAAGGTAGAGATGTTCCAGATCGAGCATCATAATAATGGCTCTCCTTTTGACGGTGGGAATATGAATAGATCAAACTGCAGTGGTACCTCATCTTAAAAACGCCTCTTCTAACGAACTTTTCAAGATACGAACCCGGTGTTTAAGATTTTTTTGCCTCTTCTTCCGAACTATTTTCACCTTACGAACCCAAGCAGCTGCTGCTGGGATGAAGGGGTTTCTTTCCCCCCCTTTTTTTGAAGAAAGAAAAGGGAGGGGCGGCTTGGAGGAGGAAAGATTTTGCAGAGAACAACGTGCTTGCAAAGGCACTGAAGCAGTGTCTTTTGAAGAAAGAAAAGGGAGGGGCGGATTGGAGGAGGAAAGATTTTGCAGAGAACAACGTGCTTGCAAAGGCACTGAAACGGTGTCTTTTGAAGAAAGAAAAGGGAGGGGCGGATTGGAGGAGGAAAGATTTTGCAGAGAACAACGTGCTTGCAAAGGCACTGAAGCAGTGTCTTTTGAAGAAAGAAAAGGGAGGGGCGGATTGGAGGAGGAAAGATTTTGCAGAGAACAACGTGCTTGCAAAGGCACTGAAGCAGTGTCTTTTGAAGAAAGAAAAGGGAGGGGCGGATTGGAGGAGGAAAGATTTTGCAGAGAACAACGTGCTTGCAAAGGCACTGAAACGGTGTCTTTTGAAGAAAGAAAAGGGAGGGGCGGATTGGAGGAGGAAAGATTTTGCAGAGAACAACGTGCTTGCAAAGGCACTGAAACGGTGTCTTTTGAAGAAAGAAAAGGGAGGGGTGCCCCCCTTGCCTTTCTTCCTTCCCACTCACCCTTTAGCCTAGCCTTGCTTCTTCCACCCGCCCCCTTTAGCTGCTCCTCCCTGCCCTCTGTTCGCCTCCCTTCTAAAGTTTGGGATTTTCCTGAAGGACTTGCACGCATTATTTGCTTTTACATTGATTCCTATGGGAAACATTGTTTCATCTTGCAAACTTTTCACCTTACGAACCTCCTCCTGGAACCAATTAGGTTTGTATGATGAGGTAGCACTGTAGTTCCAAATCTTTTAAAAAGCATTTTATCAGTGTTGTGAGCCCTCCTTGTCCAAGGAATGATTCAACTTATGCCCAGTAATGGGCAGCCAAAATTTTTACTGCCACACGGTGGGTGTGGCTTATTTTGTAGGTGTGGCTTAATGGTCATGTGACTGGGTGGGAGTGGCTTGCCAGCCACATGACCAGGTGGGAGCGGCTTGAACGATCATCATTGTTCCAGTGAACTGTTAAGTGTTTGACTTACAGCCTTGTCAGTTGTAAATGAATGTGGGTGAATGTTAACGGAATCTTTTAATTTTTAGGATTTTTAAAGAAGTTTTTAAATTATTATTAATTGGATCAAATTGTTTTATTATGTACAGTGTTCCCTCAATTTTTGCCGGGGATGAGTTCCGAGACCGCCGGTGAAAGTCGAATTTCCGCGAAGTAGAGATGCGGAAGTAAATACATCATTTTTGGTTATGAACAGTATCACAAGCCATCCCTTAACACTTTTAACCCCTGAATTACCATTTCCCATTCCCTTAACAACCATTTACTCACCATTATTACTGGTGCTCACCATTGAATAAGACAATTAGTGATTCTGATATTTATAAACATAATTATTTATTAACAATAATTATTATTTTTGCTATAACAACGCTGATTAGCCGACATTTCGGCCAATAAACAATGGCAGACGAAAATTTGGCGATGACGTATGACGTCATCGGGCGGGAAAAACCGTGGTATAGAAAAAAACCCCGCGAAGTATTTTTTAATTAATATTTTTTGAAAAACCGTGGTATAAGCTATTCACGAAGTTCGAACCTGCGAAAATTGAGGGAACACTGTATTCCTTGTTTGTTGTGAGCCGCCCCGAATCCACGGAGAGGGACGGCATACAAATCCAACCAACCAATCAATCAATAAATGTCACTCACTGGGGTGACAATTTGCATTGCATTTCCCACACTCTCCTTCCTGGGTCACCCCCCCCCCACCTTAGGCTGGGTAGTTAGGTGGACGGGTGCTGCCAGAAGCATAAATGCTGCCAGCACCGCTTCCACCCACACCTTCTGCTTGCAATTCAGGTGGGAGGTGGCCACGTGAGGCTGGAGGGGAGCCAGGCAGAAGAGAGGGAAGCTTGTCCGAAGCCAGGAAGGAGGAAAGAGGAAAAAAGCAAAGAGCGCAGATGCAGCAGCAGGAGAGCCGAGCCGAGACCAGTAATTCAGGAAGTGACAGCTGCCGATCAGCTGGAGCTGCGCACACATCTTCATTTCTGCTGGTGGAACTGTGTTCCACCCCATCCTGCCTGCTGCCCACCCCTGCTTATGGCCACCCACTGGGGGCAGAAGCGAAGGAAGGGCTGGCCACGCTGGCACAATCTGAGTGGGCAACATGATAAGTTTGTGGGTAGGGGACAAGGGATGTGAACTTTCAAATGAGTGGGAAACTCAGATCCAGGTTCTCCTGTGTAGGTGTCAGGATGGCTCTGGAAATAAATTGGAACCTTGAGGAGTACTTTGACTCGGATTCTGATGGAGTTCGGACGTTACCTGGAACCCTGACATATTCTTTATTTGTCTCACTAATATCAGAATACTTCAAATGTTATAATCTGATCTGTGGTTAGATTCATCTAAATGAAACTAATGCTATCTAGACATTAAAGGTTATGACCTTTAAAGCCCTACATGGCACTGGACCAGAGTACCTCTGGAACCGCCTGCTACCGCACGAATCCCAGCGACCGATAAGGTCCCACAGAGTTGGCCTTCTCCGAGTCCTGTCGACTAAACAATGTCGTTTGGCGGGCCCCAGGGGAAGAGCCTTCTCTGTGGCGGCCCTGGCCCTCTGGAATCAACTCCCCCCGGAGATTAGAACTGCCCCCACCCTCCTTGTTTTTCGTAAATTACTCAAGACCCATCTATTCCGCCAGGCATCGGGGAGTTGAGACACCTATCCCCCCAGCTTTTTTATATTTATGTTTGTATTTGTATGTGTTGTTTGCTTTTTAAATATGATAGGGTTTTTATGTGTTTTTTAATATTAGATTTGTTTTCGCTAGAATATTGTTTTTATTGTTGTTGTGAGCCGCCCCGAGTCTTCGGAGAGGGGCAGCATACAAATCTAATAAATTGAATTGAATTGAATTGAATTCCTTTCATACCCAAATAAAATGAAAATATAGAAACACTGCACCATAAATCGATGAAAGATAAAACCCCTAAAAAAGAATTTGTGCCTTCCTCAGAAATATCCAAAGTGAATACAATATAGTACAGTGTTCCCTCAATTTCCGCGGGGGATGCGTTCCAAGACCGCCCGCGAAAGTCGAATTTCCGCGAAGTAGAGATGCGGAAGTAAATACACTATTTTTGGCTATGAACAGTATCACAAGCCTTCCCTTAACACTTTAAACCCCTAAATTACCTTTTCCCATTCCCTTAACAACCATTTACTCACCATTATTACTGGTACTCACCATTGAAAGAGACACTTAGTGATCCTGATATTTATAAACATAATTATTTATTAACAATAATTTTTTTTTGTTATTTATTTGCAAAAATTATTAGTTTGGCGATGACATATGACGTCATCGGGTGGGAAAAACCATGGTATAGGAAAAAAACCGTAAAGTATTTTTTAATTAATATTTTTTAAAAAACCGTGGTATAGGCTATTCGCGAAGTTCGAACCCGCGAAAATCGAGGGAACACTGTATACAGAACTAAAGAAAATAAACACACAATTCCACATACTAGATACAAATACTTAATATTAAGTCGCTTGATAGTGAGAGTCAACAATATGGTTGACAAATTATGTCTTTCATACAACAAATAAATATAGGTATGTAGTGAAAGAAAATATTAACTGATGATGAGTATAATAACTATGTGCATATATCGAACACCACTGAAACGAAATTCTCTATATTTTCTGGCCATTAAATGTTATGTGTGGATGTGATTGAGTTATTGACTGATTTTTAATGTAATGGGATTTTAGCTTATAGTTTTTAATTATTAGATCTATACACATATTGTTTTTGTATTGTGTTTTGTGACCCACCCTGAGTCTTTGGAGAGGAGTGGCATACAAGTCTAATAATTATTAATAATAAAATAACATGGTCTATAGCTTTATAAGCTGATTTGTCTGTCTACTTTCCTTGGTTTTTTTCCCTTTTTTTCCTTGGTATATTTTGTATGTTTTGCTTGTTTTTTATATGTAGAAATTTAATAAAGATTTTTTTTTAAAAAAAGAAACTAATGCATTTCATTACCACTACTTTTTTAAGGAGCCTGAATAGGAGGAGTTATGTTTCAGGTTGAAAATAGGAAATTAATTCTGGTTCCCACTCTGTTTTTATGCCTATTTACCCAAGAGTAACCTTAAAGCAGGGGTCTCCAACCGCCGGTCCGCGGACCGGGACCGGGCCGTTGGGGGTTTTCAGCCGGTCCGCGGCGCCAGGGCCCCCTCGGCCTTTCCGCGCTGCCCACCGCCCGCCCGATTTGCCCCCTCTGCTCCTCTGCCACCTCCTGCCTTTCACCGCAGCTCCTCCCGCACCCGGAACGCACGCCCTGCCCGCCTCACATTTGCCGAGAGGACTTTCGCCCCGGGCTCTCAGCAAGGGGGCTGCATGAGAGGCGGGGCCGGCGGAAGGTGATATTCAATGTCGGGGGCGCACGGGCAGTTTTGCGCGCGCTCCCTATCTCCCTGCTAGCCCACTCGGAATACTGTATTCAAAATAAGAAAAGCCTTCGCCGGCAAAGGCTTTTCTTATTTTGAATACGTATTCCGAGTGGGCTAGCAGGGAGATAGGGAGCGCGCGCAAAACCGCCCGTGCGCCCCCGACATTGACTATCACCTTCCGCCGGCCCCGCCTCTCATGCAAACCCCCTTGCTGAGAGCCCGGGGCGAAAGTCCTCTCGGCAAATGTGAGGCGGGCAGGGCGTGCGCGCGTCACCGCTGAGAAGAACGGAGAGAGAACGAGAGTGAGTGAAAGCAACAGACAGCAAGATAGAGAGAAAGTGAGAAAGAGAGAGTGAGAGAAAGGGGGGGAGAGAAAGAGATAGCAAGAGAGAGAGAACAAGAGAGAGAAAGAGCGTGAGAAACAAAACAAGAGAGAAAGAGAGAGAGAGAGAAAGCAAAAGAGACAAAAAGAAAACAAGAGAGAGAAAGTGAGAAGAAGAGAGAGAAAGAGGGGGAGAGAGAGAGAAAGAGAGGGGGAGAGAGAGAAAGAGAGGGAGAAAGAGAGGGAAAGGGGGGAGAGATAGCAAGAGAGGGAGAGAGAAAGAGAGAGGGAAAGGGGGAGAGAGGGGGGAGAGAAAGAGGAGATAAAGGAAGAGGAGAGAGAGAAAGGAAGAGAAAGAAAGAAAGAGGGATAGAAAGAGAGAGAGAGTGAGAGATGCTCAGTGAGCCTTTCTTTGAAGTTGCCTTTCTTTCTTTCTTTCTTTCTCTTTCTTTCTTTCTTGCTCTTTTTCTTTCTCTCTTTTACCTTTCCTTCCTCTATTTCTTTTCTTTCTCCTTCCTACCTTCTTCCCTCCCTCCCTCCAGTCCTTCCTCTCTTACTCTCCCCTTTCATAAGTTTCCTTGCTTCCTTCCTCTGTTCCTGTACCTTCCCTCTTTCCTTCTTCCTTCCTTCCTTCCTTTCCTCCCTCCATTTCTTGCTTTCCTTTTCCTTCCTCCCTTCTTTCCTCCCTCATTCCCTTCTTTCACTCCTTCCTCTCTTACTCTCCCCTTTCACACCTTTCTTTGCTTCTTTGCACCCTTCTTCTGTTCCTGTACCTTCCCTCTTTCCTTCCTTCCTTCCCACCCTCCGTCCATTCATTCACCCATTCCTCTCTTGATCGCCCCTTTTACGGCGCCGCTGACAGCTAGCTCCCCCCCCCCACCGGGCCATGGAAAACTGGTCTAGCTGAAAGCCGGTCCCTGGTGCAAAAAAGGTTGGGGACCTCTGCCTTAAAGCACAGAGGACCTTATTTCTAAATAAATAATCTTAGACTTGGATCATTATTATTATTATTATTATTATTATTATTATTATTATTATTATTATTAATTAGATTTGTATGCCGCCCCTTTCCGTAGACATAATCATAATGCCAAGTTGAAATCACAAGTTTTGGATACTTGCTTTTCCTTGTATGGTATGTAAGTGATTGCAACCACTCTTATCTCAATGAGACACTTAATTAAGGAATAAAAGGGATGGATGGCAAGTAAATTGCAGCACACTCTAAAATGTGTCTGTGCAAAAGGAGATAATGACCACAAAATGTTACAGGGGTTACAGGAGATAAGAGAGTTTCACCTGTGGTTGGGTGTGGTTCAACTAATTGGGGCTGCCATTAAATTAGCGGCGTTTTGGCTTCAGAGTGTGGAAGTTTATCCGTTCGGTGACAGTGGAAGTGGCTTTCGTCTCAGGATTCTCCAAGGACCCTCTTTGCTTTGATACCAGGACTCTGTACTTAAACCGTAGTCAAACATGTGAGTTTGAAAACGTTTGAAAGAGAGTGACTGTGACATCTTCACAGCTACTTGTAAATTGCTTTGTGTTTGTTTATTGTTTTTCACCGCATTCAAGCCTGTTACTTTGAAGGCGAGCCCTTTGACTACCAAAAGGGTGTTTTGCTTCTACTTTGCTTTGGATAAAAACACTTTTATCTTTTGACTTTTCACGTGTGTGTGTCTGTTTTGTCTACCTTTGCAATTAATTGGGGGTTCGTGCCGGGAGCCGGCAGTACACCAGTGTTTTGCCCTCACCAGGCTCCAAAGACTTCCCTGTAGCTAGAGGCAGGTAAAAACAACCTCCCCTATCCCCCTGAAGGCTCTCTGGAAGCTAAAACGCCCACCCAGATGTTCTGTCGAGCTCTCTGGTAGAATCCTCCCAAAAATGCACGGATACAATTTCAGACACACACACATTTGAAAATTCAAAAAAATGTTCTTTATAATGAAAATTCACTTAAACCAAGCTCTCTTTTGGTATAGCAAAGAGCACTCGTCTCCAAACAAACTGGTAATTTGTACAAGTCCCTTATCAGTTCTGTGATACTTAGCTTGCAGGTCAAAGTCAAAGTAAAGCAGTCATGAAACACAACGATCAGACAATCCTTCACAAACCCACAGGCTGCTATTTATAGCAGCCTCACTAATGACCACAGCCCCACCCAACCACAGGTGGCCTCATTTTCTTTAATAATAATCTCTCAGTTGTTGCTGCCTATGATCGCTCTCCGCATACGTGGCTGTATCATTAACTCTTGTTCTGAATCCAAGGAGGAACTAGATAATTGATCTCCTTCTGAGCTGTCTGCCACACTCTCCTCCTCCCTGTCACTCATGTCTTCTTGGTCAGAGGAGCCTTCATCATCAGATTCCACCGGGGGCAAAACAGGCCTGCAGCATGTGGATGTCTCCTCCACATCCACAGTCCTTAGGGCAGGAGCTGGGCCAGAGCTAACCACAACACCAGACCACCCGTACAAGCCAAAAATAAGGTGGTCAGCACATACTAACATGTTGGAGCTGTGCTAGGGCAACAGCTCGCATGCCAGCAGATATGGCTCCATGTGCCACCTGTGGCACCCGTGCCATAGGTTCGCCATCACTGCTCTATAGCAATATTTTGAAGGTAGAACAATTTATATCCAGGATGTGAGATGTTTATGTCCAGGATGTGAGTTGCCATGTGATGAGCAAAAATAATGAGAAGAGAAGACTTGGAGAAAGTTTGCAATAGCAGAGAAACCACCAGCTCTCTATTGATGCCTCTTATACGGAGACACAGGAGGTCTACGAGTTCCTCTCCATTAAGAAGTTGGCAATCTGACACAAAATGCATTTTCGAGAATTTCTGAGTTGCAATACGTTCCCCTGATTTCCCACAAGTGGCCTTCCCCTGTGAAAAGAGTTTCTCTTCTGCTTCATTTTCAGGCAAATTGAAAATTACTTGGTAATGTTTTTCAGGCGACTTCATTGTGGTAATGTGCTGGGACACTGGGATTTTCCTTTCTTCCCCGTTACTCCATCAGTCAGGAGATTCGTGGCTGCAAGGCTTTGAGTTTTGAAACCAATCAGGGAATCCAGGCAGGGGTGAACGGATGGCAGATTGCAGGGGTTCGGGAAAACCTGTAGTTAAGATTCTATGCGGTTCAAAGAACCTGCAAATTCCACTCCTGGCTGTCCCCACCCTGCTTTGCCCCCTCCCAGGAGTCCCCACATGAAGGGGGGTTTCCTACTCACCGCTGCTACCAGTGTGATGCGCGCACTGCTCCAAGTGACTGGCGGGTGGGTGCGTATGTCCTGGTGAGATTTTGTGTCTGCGCATGCGCAAGAAAAAGAAAGAATCGTTGAAACAGAAATGTAATATATTAAGTTGATTGACTTGGTACTTGTTTTATGTTTGTAAGTATATATATAAACTCCGTGGCCTGCACTGGCTGCCGATCAGTTTCCGGTCACAATTCAAAGTGTTGGTCATGACCTTTAAAGCCCTACGTGGCATTGCACCAGAATACCTCCTTCTACCGCATGAATCCCAGCGGCCGATAAGGTCCCACAGAGTTGGCCTTCTCCAGGTCCCGTCGACCAATGTCGTCTGGCAGGCCCCAGGGGAAGAGCCTTCTCTGTGGCGGCCCCGGCCCTCTGGAAACAACTCCCCCCGGAGATTAGAACAGCCCCCTCCCTCCTTGTCTTTCGCAAATTACACAAGACCCACCTATATTGCCAGGCATGGGGGAACTGAGACACCTCCCCCAGGCTTTTATATTTTATGTTTGGTATGTATGTGTTGTATGGTTTTTTAATTGTTGGGGTTTTATATATCTTTTTCTTTTAATATTAGATTTGTCATACTGTTATATTGTCTTTTACTATTGTTGTGAGCTGCCCTGAGTCTTTGGAGAGGGGCAGCATACAAATCTAATATATTATTATTATTATTATTATTATTATTATTATTATTATTATTATTATTAGGCAGATACATTCATATAACCCTATCACTCCACGAGCTGCACTGGCTCCTGATAGGTCTCAGAACGCAATAAAGCCCTACATAGCTTAGGACCAGATTATTTACGAGGCCTGTGTTCTGCCTCATACATTTATTATTTATTTTATTTATTCATTATTTAGATTTGTATGCCGCCCCTCTCCGCAGACTCGGGGCGGCATCCTTGTGACCGATTGGAGCCCACAGATTCAGCCTACCCCAGGTCCCATCGGCCAAACAATGCTGGCTGGTGGGACCATGGGGAAGGGCCTTCTCTGTGAAAGCTCCAATCTTCTGGAACCAACTTCCCCTGGAGAGTCACACGGTCCCGACCCTCATGGCCTTTCGAAAGGCGCAGCAGGTAGACTGCTGTACTGCAGGCCACTGAAGCTGACTGTAGATCTGTAGGTCAGCAGTTCAAATCTCATCACTGGCTCAAGGTTGACTCAGCCTTCCATCCTTCCGAGGTGGGTAAAATGAGGACCCGGATTGTGGGGGCAATAGGCTGGCTCTGTTAAAAAAGTGCTATTGCTAACATGTTGTAAGCCGCCCCCAAGTCTAAGGAGAAGGGCGACATTAAAAATCTAATGAATAAAAAATAAAAAAAATAAAAAATAAAAACATGGCTTTGCCAGCAGGCCTGGAACCGTTGAGTGTTATAATCTGCTCCGGCCAGTATCATTGAATGAATGAAGTATGGATGTTCATATTGGGGTTTTAATTGTATTTTATTACTGTATTTTATTGCTGTAAGCCCCAAGTCCTCTTGGAGAAAGGCGGCCTATATATTCAATAAATAAATAAAAATAAACATATTAGTGCTAGCCCATTGTACGCCCCACTTTTGATATGCTGACCCCCAATGCTTTCCTCCCTAAAAAAAAATTGCCTTCAAAAGTGGTTCCTTGCAGAAAAAGTGTTTATCCAGCCCAGAGTTCAGAGCAGTGCTTGGAAATTCGGTTCGGTGCTGCTTCCAAGGCCGAAATTTGGATAAATAAATCCAAAGATTCTGAGAAAAGCTCCAGGATTTCTTTGCCAATAAGAAAAAAGCAGCAGATTCCCCGAATCAATTTTTAGTTTTATTTTTCTATCCAAGAACTTTTCAATTATGGAAGATGATCATGCAACTTTTACCGATCTTGTAGCAAGTTACAGAATATGGCTTCATTACATCCTTCCTCCAAGGACGTAGCCAAATCAGGAAACAAAGATGAAGAAGGAGTAATGTACAGTGTCCATTAGTCCACTCCTGGCTTTTGAGTGGTCAAAGAGTGGAGAGTGGACCACATTAAAGGCAATTAAAGGCAATAGAAATAGCAATAGCACTTAGATTTAATTACCACCTCGTAAGGTTTTATAGCACTCTCTGGGTGGTTTTCAAATTTCTCCTTGGTTCTACCCTGTTTCCCTAAAAGCAAGTCACACCCGAAAGTAAGACATAGGAGAGGTTTCGTAGAATTGCCTAATATAAGGCATCTCCCAAAAGTAAGATATAGGAGACTTTTCGTTTCGCAGCATTCCTGCGAAATATACAGTATATCAGTGATTTTCAATCTTTTTTGAGCCGCGGCACATTTTTTACATTTACAAAACCATGGGGCATATTGAGCACGGGGGGGGGGGGGAGGGGGAAGTTTGGACAAAAAATTCTCTCTCTCTTCCTCCCTTTCGCTCTATTTCTCTCTCCCTTCCTTTCTTTTTTCTCTCTCCATCCCTTTCTTTCTCTCTTCCTTCCTTCCTCTTTTTTTGCTCTTTCTCTCCCTCCCTACCTCCCTGTCTTTCTCTCTCCCACCTTCTCTCCCTCTCTTTCTCTTTCTCTCTCTCTCTTTCTTTCTCTCTCTCTCTTTCTCTCTCTCTCTGTCATTTTCTTTTTTTCTTTCTTTCTTTCTTTCTTTCTCTTTCTTTCTCTCTCTCTCTCATTCTCTCTCTCTCTCTTGGTTTCTTTCTTTCTCTCTCTTTCTTTCTCTTTCTCTCTCTCTCTCTTGTTTTCGTTCTCTCTCTGAGCTTCGCGGCACACCTGACCATGTCTCGTGGCACACTGGTTGAAAAACACTGCAGTATATAACATTGCTGTCCATAAATTGCATCTTAAAACGCTGCATCAATCAGATTTGAAACACATCCCACACACATCCAACATGCGGCTTCGTGTTTGGATTCATTTTTTCTGCAGCAGGATACAGGATATAATTCATTGGAAAAAAAATAAGACATCCCCTGAAAATAAGACGTAGCACATCTTTGGGAGCAAAAATTAATATAAGACGCTGTCTTATTTTCAGGGTAACACGGTATTATTGATCTCTCTTGAATGATTTTCTGCCTAATACTAATTATCTTGACCACATTCTTGACCTTTGGAGTATAGGTTGATCCCCTCTTCTCAGGGGTGAAATGTTACCGGTTCAGACCAGTTCAGGGGTACTGGTTGTGGCGGCCACTGGTGATTCTGAGAACCTATAGAAATATGTAGCGTGAATCTCTACCCATCCGCCCACCCAGACACTGTCATTTTCTTTTTTTTAACCCTCTGCGCATGTGCAAAGCCTTCTGTGCATGCGCGCTTCTGAACCGGTAGGGAAGGTACCATATTTTTTGGAGTATAAGATGCACCTTTTTCCTTCCTAAAAGAGGCTGATAATTTGGGTGCGTCTTATACTCTGAATGTAGGTTTTTCTTTTCCCCAGTAGTGATGGGTGAACCGAACTCTCACAATTTGGGTCCATACCGAATTTTGCGGTGTTCGGTATGCCGAACATGAATCCAATTTTTTTTGAAACTTCAGGCAAAGTTCGGGGTCGTGTTCGGCGTTCGGAGCTTTGATGTCACCGGTAGGTTGCTAAGGACGCCAAGGAGATCACTTCCTGGATTCCATGGAATCTAGGAAGTGATCACCTTGGCATCCTTAGCAATCTACCAGTATATGTGACGTCAAAGCTCCTCCCCCAGAATCTCTTGGTGGGATTCCCCATTCGGGTTTGGGTTCGGGTTCGGCTGAATTTTGCGTAAAGTTCATCCGAACCTGCCGAACCCGAACACCGTTGGGTTCGCCCATCACTATTCCCCAGTCCTAACTAGCTGCTAGCGACCTTGCCAGCTCTTGCCTTGCAGGCTCTTTCATTGTTACTCTCTGCAAAGAATGCTTTCCAAGCCCTAAGTCTTTGCAGGTTTTTTCTTTTCATTTCTCTAACTTGCTCCGAGTAAGTTTCTTTCCAGCCCTAACCAGGTGCTAACAATGTTCCTAGCTCTTATCAGCTTGCAAGCTCTTTCATTGTTACTCTCTGTGCAGAACGTTGTCCAAATCCAGTGGGGTTTTTTTCATTGCTTTAATTTGCTCTGAATTTTTCTTTCCAGATGCTAATGATGTTCCCAACTCTTACTGGCTTGCAAGCTCTTTCATTTGCCTATTTCTTTTCACTTCTGCACATGCACAAAAGCTGAATCCCGCGTGGGGGCATGTGCGCACTCCTGGTCCATTCTGGTAGGGCTGGGAATGGTAGCCTGCCCCTGACCGTGGAGCACCAAAATCAGTGACCTTTGCTTTGGGCAGTTTACAATATCAGCATATTTTCCCCAATGATCTGGATCCTCATTTTACCAACTTAGGAAGGATGGAAGGCTGAGTCATCCTCAGATTCCCATCAGGATCGAACTCCAGACTGTGGGCGGAGTTCGCCTACAATACTGTATTTCGAAGCGTTTTTGTCTCCTTTTACTTGAAACACACAGTCTTAGCAATCTACTTTACAATGGATGGCTCCCCGCTGCCTTATTCCAGCCCCATTAAAAGAGGGAAAAAGAGACAGCATTATTACTCAGTTGGGAAGGACAGACATTGAATTTTCTCTTGATTTTTTTTCTGCTTCAAGGTGTAGACATGAGCACAAGTCTTCAGGGAGATCATTTTGACAATAACACTTTAGAATCATGGTTGCTGTCTCATCTTCAGAATTTTCTATTATGCTGATGCTGTTTTTAGCAACCTGTGGGTTTAAATGGATGTTACCGTTATTAACAGAAGACGTTTAGGAGCTACAAAAGTGCTAGGAAAGCAAGAGATGAAGTTACTGTGTTACTCTGGATTTTTTTTTTAATGTGGATTTTTTTTTAACTGTCTGAGATCTTAAGATATTTACTTAAAGAGGACAATGCAAGATGGGTAGAATGGATGCTTGGGAAATGTTCTGTCGGGCTCTCTGGTAGACTCCTCCCAAAAATGCACAGATACAATTTCAGACACACACACGTTTGAAAATTCAAAACAATGTTCTTTATAATGAAAATTCACTTAAACTAAGCCCTCTTTTGGTATAGCAAAGAGCACTCGTCTCCAAACAAACTGGTAATTTGTACAAGTCCCTTATCAGTTCTGAGATACTTAGCTTGCAGCTGTGAGGCAATTCACAGTCCTTCTTCTTTCACAAAGTGAAACACACTTTGCTCTGGTTTAGTTTCAAAGCGGGGAAAAATCAGCACACAAAAGGTCAAAGTCAGTAAAGCAGTCACGAAAC
Organism: Erythrolamprus reginae; assembly: GCF_031021105.1. NCBI lineage: Eukaryota > Metazoa > Chordata > Lepidosauria > Squamata > Dipsadidae > Erythrolamprus > Erythrolamprus reginae. Next base: position 10,626,942 of record NC_091953.1, on the reverse strand, counting down.
ACAACGATCAGATAATCCTCCACAATGGCCAAACCCACAGGCTGCTATTTATAGCAGCCTCACTAATTACCACAGCCCCACCCAACCACAGGTGGCCTCATTTTCTTTGATAATAATCTCTCAGTTGTTGCTGCCTATGCATCGCTCTCTGCATGCGTGGCTGTACCATTAACTCTTGTTCTGAATCCAAGGAGGAGCTAGATAATTGATCTCCTTCTGAGCTGTCTGCCACATTCTCCTCCTCCCTGTCACTCATGTCTTCTTGGTCAGAGGAGCCTTCATCAGCAGATCCCACCGGGGTGGCAAAACAGGCCTGCAGCATGTGGATGTCTCCCCCACATCCACAGTCCTTGGGGGCAGGAGCTGGGCCATCGCTAATCACAACAGGAAAGATAGATAAAAATATGGGAAATATATCTTCCATGAACTTCTTTAATGGTGCCAGGCATTTTTACTTAAGCCTAGGTTAATGGTCTTTAATTTGTGAGAAAATGTTATTAGGTTTCAACCTGAGCATACTGCACCAGGTTTTTGAGTAACCCTGAGAGCCATTGAACTAGATCTTCCTTACTCATTCCCTACTAGCTGTACCCGGCCACACGTTGCTGTGGCTCAGTCTGGTTAAGTGGAAAAGAAAGGAATGAGAAAGTGCACGTTTAAATTTTTGAACCCCCTGCTCAATTTATTCAGAATAACAGAGTTTGAATGGACCTGGGAGGTGTTCTAGTCCAACCCCCTGCTCAATTATATCATACACTCTGAGGGGGTTAACATTAGAGAGCAGGGTGACATTAGTTCATCTCTCTCCCTCCCTGTCCCCCCTTGGTTTAAGAGACTAACCCGACCCATCTTCCAAAATATGATAAGATTTGCCTACCTCTCAGGGTTCTTGGTTCAATCCAAGCTGACATTTGTATCTCTCTCTCTCTCTCTCTCTCTCTCTCTCTCTCTCTCTTTCTCTCTCTCTCTCTCTCTTACTCCCTGAGTGATAGCAATCTTCCCTAGCTTTTGCAAGGTCCAGATCTGAAGTTTTATGAACAGTTGTTCCTTCTTAAATATATTTTATTACTGCCACAATGACAAATGACTTAACAGTAATAACCTAGTCAGGCCAATGCATTTTAATCTAGTTTATAAGTAATAACCAAAAAGCAAGAATCATAAACGAAGCATAAAAGATTATTAGAATTTTGGCAAAAATGCCACTGAAGGAAGTTTCAGAAATGTTGCCAGTTATTAAATGCTGGCATCCAAGATAAATAAGTAGAATATATGAAATCAATCATTAATTATACAATGACTTCAAAATAAAGCAGTGATTAACAATTTCTTACCATTTTTTCCCACTGGGATGTAGAGCTCGGCTTCTGTAACATATGCACAAATAGCCAAAGAACATAAAATACAATAATTGAAGTTTTAAGATTTTAATTAAAGTGGTGGTAGAACGGGGGTAAAAAACATATTTTCTATTACCTTGATTCATATCTGTATTTTATGGGTTACAAATGTACAGTTATTGATCATGATTCTCAAGTCTCATGATTTGTCTTGGAGATGAAGAAAACTTGCTATTTTCTCTGTGTATTTTTCTCCTTCATTTTACCGATAGAAGAGAGAATATTTGAATAGAATACAATAGAATAGAAACTTTAGTTCCTAACACCATGGGAAATTTGTCACCATTGATGGCACTAATTGTATGAAAGGCTGAGTCAGTGAGAATCGAACTGCTGGCAGTTGGCTGAATTAGGCTGCAATACCTAATATCTGTAGCACCACAAATATGTTTGACATATTGGTGTAGGAAGTAGGACATACTAAGCTACCTGGAAGAACCTGTGTGCACCTGAGCAAACTTTGTCCTGTCAATTCCTCCATGCACGCTCAGAAAAAAAAAATGACTTAGCAAGCTTTGTGGATTGCATCAGTGTCTTGTAAATTGTTCTTCCTTTTGAGTCTTTTATTTGTAATCTGGCTTGTAACAACGATACAAGCCAGATTACAACAATATAGCCAAGAAGGCTTCAAGAGTTGTAAACCTAATCCTACGTAGCTTCTGCTCTGGCAATCTCACACTACTTACCAGAGCTTACAAAAATTTGCCAGACCCATCCTCGAATACAGCTCATCTGTTTGGAACTCATATCACATCTCAGACATCAACACCCTTGAAAATGTCCAAAGATACTTCACGAGAAGAGCCATTCACTCCTCCACTCGAAATAGAATACCCTATGAGAGTAGACTTTCAATCCTGGCCCAAGAAAGTTTAGAACTAAGACGCCTTAAACAAGATCTAAGTATTGCCCACAAGATCATATGCAGCAACGTCCTGCCTGTTGGCGACTACTTCAGCTTCAACCACAACAACACAAGAGCACACAACAAATTTAAACTTAATATTAACCGCTCCAAACTTGACTGTAAAAAATATGACTTCAGTAACCGAGTTGTTGAAGCGTGGAACTCATTACCGGACTCCATAGTGTCATCCCCAAACCCCCAACACTTTACCCTTAGATTATCTACGGCTGACCTATCCAGATTCCTAAGAGGTCAGTAAGGGGCGAGTACAAGTGCACTAGAGTGCCTTCCGTCCCCTGTCCTATTGCTCCTCCTATATCTCCTATACCTTTCTTCTATTCCTATATCTCTTCTTCTATTCTTTCATTGATATCTTCTATTACTATATCTTCTTTTCTATCCTTTCATAGATATATTTTACTATGAGTATCTCCTCTATAACCTTCATCATGTATTTTACTATGTGTGTGTATATATATACCCACTAAACCCTCATTGAGTATTGGACAAAATAAATAAATGAATAAATAAATAAAAATAAATAAGATAAAGTGGACAGGATGAGGTGTCTAATCTGGTACCTGCTGGGAAGAAGAGCCATAAATGCATCCTAGAATAAACATTCCCACCAGAATATTCTTAGCAAAGGGCAAACAGTCTGAGTTCTCACCTTATTGACAAGAATGACATCAGACAACCCCCAGCCATGCTGCCTGTCAAACACAATATCTTATTTAAAATAACTTTGGCAGAAGATCAATTTACGGAGTCCCCAGTTACTGATAATACATCTGACCATCCCCAGGTGGGGTCTGTTGGAGATGAAACTTTAAAATAAGATGGAGGCCAATGCCTTGAAGTGATAGCAAGCAACTGATAAGAAATGCCATCAATCCATTTACAGGTGTTAATTGTTTATACACTCAGTCTCAAAAAAAGTATAGAAGAGTGGCAAAAGAAAATCCCTCCAGATGCTTTAAATCTCAGTGTAGATCTAAACTCCAGGACCGAAAAGGTCTCCTGAGTTGACCTGTTGACTACACTGCTGTTATTGATGTTTCTGATGAGAAGAGGAACATAGATGGATAAGAAAGACCAGGGGAGATATGATAGCAGTGTTCCAATATCTCATGGGTTGTCACAAAGAAGAGGGAGTCAAGCTATTTTCTAAGGGTAGAACAAGAAACAATGGGTTGAAATTAATCAAGAAGAGAAACAATTAGAATTAAGGAGAAATTTCCGACAGTGAGAACAATTTTTTTAAAAATATATATTTTTTATTGATTTTAGAATATAGAACAGAGAACAATTAATCAATGGAACAACTTGCCTCCAGAAGTTGTGAATAGGGAAGATGTTAGATAACCATTTGTCTGAAGTGGTGTAGGGTTTCTTGTCTAAGCTTGGTGTTGGACAAGAAAGGTCCCTTCCTTCTCTGGTATTTTATTCTTTTCTGTTCTATTCTGTCCTGTCCTGTCTCTCCTATCCATATCCTCTCCTCTTCTCTCCTCTTCTCTCCTATCCTATCCTATCCAATCCAATTCCTTTCCATATCCTATCCTTTCCAATCCTATCTTATCCTATCCAATTCCTATCCTATCCTATCCCATCCTATCCTATCCAATTCCTTTCCATATCCTATCCTATCCAATTCCTTTCCTTATTCTATTCTATTCTATTCTGTTCTGTTCTATTCTATTCTATTCTACTCTACTCTACTCTACTCTACTCTACTCTACTCTACTCTAATTTCTAATGTCCATATACAGTTTCACCCTAATTCTTCCAACATTTATTTGGGGTGGGTTTTTTTGTTTTTTGTCTTTTTGCTATTTCACCCTAGTTGGAACTCCTAGTTTAACAGTATCGAGTTTATATTGTAAAGTACAAAATACAAAAATAAAAAGAAAAGCAGTGGGGGAGGAAAAGAAGGGATAGAAGTCAGAAAGAATAACGACATGTCAATTCCTGCTAAGGATGATCGGTTGCAGAAGTGGATGGAGTTGGCTGAAAAGGGCAAAATTGACTACTTTGATTTAAAGAAAAGAATATTAGTATTTTTGCTTCAGTGGTGGGCTGTTGTCGGTTTGGACTGGTTTGGACGAACCAATACTTGTGACCTGTGGGGGGGGCACCCTGGTGCAATCCCATTCTATGTCACTGTATTGTTTGACGCCGCACGGCAGTAGTGGGCTGCTGCATGGAACAGACCGGTGCGCAGTCCCAGTTGGAAAAACAGAGATGCGAACGCATTTTCGTGTTCCGACATGCGCCTGCATGCACCTGTGTCAGATTCAGCTTCTGCACATGTTCAGGAAGTGAAATATCACATGAGGACATGCGCATTGCAAGATTTTGCTGATTTTTGGCCTTTTATTGTTTCTGTGCATGAAAATAATTGCCGAAAATGGGCAGAATCTTGTGCGTGCGAGCGCATTGTGCAGAAGCAAAAAGAAAAAGGCGAAAATCAGCAAAATCGCATGCGTGTGAGTGTCCTCATGCGAGATTTTGCTTGTTGCGCATGCTCAGATACCAAATCTCACCCTGGCATGTACGCACAGACATGCTGGATGTGCGGCTGCCTGTGCCTATTGCCAGACCTCACTGGTAGTCCCAGCAATGGACAGCCCATCACTGCAACACGCACATATGGATGGCTCACGCAAGCAAATTCCCAGGTTTTGTGACACTGCCTGCATGTACAGACAACATGTGTGTGCAAATTCCTGTGTTTTGTGACACTGCCCACGTCCACATTTCCGGTGCTGGGAGAACCGGTTGTTACAGTATATGACGCCCGACTCTGTTTTGTTTCCGCATGGAGACTGCTTCTGAACTTCGTTTTTGAAGTGGGAAAGAATGAAACTTTGATTTTTGGTTTTGCTAAGTCGATTGATAGATCTTTACAGAAATGGGTCCTCTATATTATTATGAAAAAGCAAAAAAATATGATTTACTGCAATAAAGAGTCGGAAGTCAATGCTTCTCTTTCTTTCTTTCTTTCTTTCTTTCTTTCTTTCTTTCTTTCTTTCTTTCCTTCCTTCCTTCCTTCTTTCTTTCTTTCTTTCTTTCTTTCTTATTTCTTTCTTATCCTTCCTTCCTTCATCAACACTTAAACACTCCTAGAAACCATAGTTCCCTCTAAGCTGAGCAGTGAGCAATCGCTCACTTAAAAATCATCATCAACTCAGAGTTTTCCAAACCTGCCCAGAAGCCGAGAGGGAAAGAGTGAGAGGGAAGGAGAGAGAGAGGAAGAGAGAGAAAACAGATAGAAAAAAGAGAGAAAGGAAAAGAAAAGAAAAAGAATGGGAGTAAGGAAGAGAGAAAGAAAATAAAAATCTAGTTTGAAACTAGCTCAACTATTTAAGTGGCATTTTGATATTGATAGAGTTGCCCTATTATGAGCTCACTGTTATAGACACACAGTACAGTATTTTATTTTGAAATTATCTGAGGCAAAACAGGGTGGCTTATTTATTTATTTATTTATTTATTTGTTTGTGAGTTTGTTTATTTATTTATTTATTTATTTATTTATTATTTATTTATTATTTCTGTGCCGCCCAGTCCCGAAGGGAGTGCCGCTCAGACACTATACTTTTCCGCCCCCCCCCCCCAAAAAAAATTAGAGGGAACACTGCTAGAAACAACTCCTAATTTAATTTATTAACAACTCCTAAAGAACCTATTGATTTTTGGCTCGCAACGTGGGAGGAAAATGGTGTTTCTTTGTGGAAAATCTTGTTTAATTTGTATTTAAAATGAATGTAAATGCTCTTTAGGCTAATGGACATTGTAAAGGAAAACAGGTATAATATTTTTATTGGAGTGGCTCCCTAAGTTTTCCTTTATGAACATAAAATCTCTTTGACATAAGCTCAGCATATAAAGACTACATTGGGAATAATATAATAAAATACTATAAAAGAAATGTATTATATCACGCAAGATATAATTACAGCAGCGAGAATCACATTTGTCCAAAATTGGAAGTAAATGGCTTATCACTACTTGTGAAGGCAGGGTCAGAAGACAATCATAAAAATATATATTGAACGATTTCATTCAATCATTCAATATGCACTATGTGTGTGGGTTTTTTTAATTAATATTTTTATTGATTTTTATAATATAAAACACACACACAACATATAACATATAACATGTGCTCAGTGATCCCACCACCAGACAATCAATCATACCCCACCGCCAGTTGGGGGTATTTCTTGTATAAATCATTTATAAGTCTGGAGGACAGAAGGAAAAGGGGGGACATGATCGAAACATTTAAATATATTAAAGGGTTAAATAAGGTCCAGGAGGGAAGTGTTTTTAATAGGAAAGTGAACACAAGAACAAGGGGACACAATCTGAAGTTAGTTGGGGGAAAGATCAAAAGCAACATGAGAAAATATTATTTACTGAAAGAGTTAGTAGATCCTTGGGACAAACTTCCAGCAGACGTGGTAGATAAATCCACAGTAACTGAATTTAAACATGCCTGGGATAAACATAGATCCATCCTAAGATAAAATACAGAAAATAGTATAAGGGCAGACTAGATGGACCAGGAGGTCTTTTTCTGCCGTCAGACTTCTATGTTTCTATGTTTCTAAACCCAAGAGTGAAATATTTATTTACATATTATAGAGTGATTCCAACTTGTTTCTTATAGCCTGGTCTCGGATCCTACTCGCCATATATCGTCTTACCTTGTCCGATCGCCCCATCAGCTGTGGCAAATCAGTTTCATTAATCAAATTCATCCTTTTATCCATAATCTCGAATTGAATGTGGTCCACCATATACCTATACCAATTTTGTATACACAATATGTGTGTGAGTTTGTGGGTGTGTATAACAAATTGTCCTAAAAATGAGAGTTTCAGGTATAGTTATACATGAAGAAATGATAGACACCACAATCTCCAGAATGTGATGTCTATTGGTTTCTTCATCTACACACACACACACACACACACACACACACACACACACACACACACAATATACCCCGTTTTCCCCAAAATAAGACATTCCTTGATAATAAGCCCAATCGCAAGAATATACTCTCAAATGCAAAAGGTGCTAGAATGCTCAGAGATGGATAAACTAAT